>NC_069509.1:70292065-70592065 GCF_027579735.1 Bombina bombina
GATACTTAAAATGTAATATGAGCCATCACGGCTCTTAAACAAATTGTGACTGTGCAAATGCTAGTTTAAAAACCTATAGCAGTACTGGACATTGATGAGAAACATGTATACCACAGCTATAACAGTTCATCCATTACACTTGGTAAATAAACTAATGCTCATAACCTAATGAATTTCACAACAAGCGTATAGGATGTTAGAATGGATGTAAAATGGAGATAGCAGAGACTGCTGCCAACCTACCAAACACAAACTTGGAGACGGATCAGGCACCGATCGTTGTGCATCGCATCATAGCACCCGCACAGAACGCTGAGAAGGGAAACAAACCCGGAACTGCACCGGCCGCTCACGTGGGTGGCGATGCGCCAATCATCAGAGTTGTGTGATGTTGTCATGGTGATGGGTCACAACAACCGCAATCTGTATCGAAGGGGGCACCAACAAAATGAGTAGCGGTATTAGTAGTAGACTTTGGGACATAACGTACCTGTTTACATAGCACTACATTACCAAAATTCAATCAATGGATATATCTACTCGTACAATTCTGTACTGTACCATCAATACACCTTTACTCCTAGTAAGCGCCACTATATTAGCTACATCAGTGCTACGTATGAGGGTTATGTGCCAATACCCTATATTGTCTAGACCACAATAGAACTCTGTAAGTGACTATGTATATTCACACATTCCTATATTGTGCCGTCCTATACCTTTGCGTATAGGCAGTGCCACTAAACTAGCAGCGCTAGCGCCATAGCATGGAAGTGATATACAAATAACAAGTATTGTATAGATCACTATGGGAATCACATAGTGGTGGTCCTATCACATATTACATGACAACAAAGTTATTCTGAAGTGCCAAGTGTCTAATGGCTGTCTGTCCAGTCACAACTGGAAGTCCCGCCACATCACAAGTATAACACATTGTGTTAGTGGAGTAGTGTCTCAGTTATAAACCAGAATCCCAACCACCAATTTGAGTTCTAAAGAAAAAAGAGAAGTACAAGGGAACATCAGACATAAATAGAGAATAGAGAATAAATCAAAAGAACCCATAGAGAATAAACCAAAAGAACCCAAAGAACACAAAGAAACCCCATATATACGTGGATAAATAAAATTAGAAAAAGAATTAGACAAAAATTGACAAAGAATAAACAGAACGTTGAATGGAGTGTGGACTCTCCAAATAGGTATCCTAAATGGTGTGGACTCTCATGATATGGTAAACTTGGATCTTGGTATAAATCTGGCAGTCAGGCATCAACAAGGGTTGGATCCATACTAAAGAAAACAGTGCCAGTCAAACATAGTGTTGAGTCCATGAGGTTGCAAGGTGTTTAGGCGAAAAATCCATTTGGCCTCAATCTGTAAGAGGAGTGTATCCCTATCACCCCCCGCCTCAATGGGGGGACGTGATCGATTAAGGTAAATCTCAGGTCCTGAAGTCCATGACCTTTTTCCACAAAATGCCTGGCCACAGGTTGGTCACTAGAGCCCTTTTTAAGAGCAGTTCTGATGGATGACCTGTGGTTAGCAAAACGGGTTCTGGCATCATCAGTGGTTTTACCCACATAAAAACGCCCACAGCTACAATTCAGTAGGTACACCACATGTGAAGTGGTGCACGTCAATACATGCCTGATCTTAAATCGTTGGTTTCGATGGGGATGTCCAAAGGTGGGCCCTGGAATCATAGCGTTGCAGGTGGTACATCCCAAACATCTGTAACATCCTGGTTTCTTTCTTTATGACAACCATGTCTCAGGGGTATAGCAATGGGTTGGATTAGTGAGCATCAGAAGATCTTTCAGATTCTTGTCGCGTTTATATCCCACTCTAGGAGGTTGCCAACCATTGAACGGGAGAGAAGGATCACCTTGTACAATATGCCAGTGTTCCCTTAATGATTTGCCCAAGGCTCTCGTTGAGGGACTATAAACCGTAGTGAAGGTCATTCTCTGCTCCTCTTTTGGATCAGTTCGAGAAGAAGTCAAGGTTTCATTTTCCACTGCCATTCTACTCTGTTTGATAAGGTGCGAATTGTATCCTCGTTGTGTAAAACGTTGCTGCATCTCATTGAGTTGTTGGTGTCTTTTGATCTCATCACTATTGTTCCTCACGGCCCGCTGCAGTTGGGCTTTCAGGATTTCCTTGAGGAGTGCTGTTGGATGGTTACTCGTGGCGTGTAGAATAGAGTTTCTGTCTGTAGGTTTTCTAAATAGAGAGGTACCCAAGTTACCACTCTCTGTTTTAAAGATATTTAAGTCCAAGAACTCAATACTTTCCGAATCGTGTTTCAATTTGAATTTCACTGGATTTGTGAGTGAGTTCAAATACTCAAACCATCCTTCTAGCTCCATAACTGTACCACTCCAAATAATCAACAAATCGTCTATATACCGTTTATAGTATAATATTTCAGGTTTTTGGTATATCCCCATCACAGACAGTTCATAATGCTCCATATATATGTTAGCCAGTGAGGGGGCCACGTTTGATCCCATGGCCGTACCTGATATTTGTTGATGGTACTTGCCCTCAAACCTGAAATAATTAAGATGTAGGCTCAAATCAAGCAATTTGATCAGGAAGTCTCTAGGGGGACCTACATAGGGATGCTTATCCAAAGCATCAGACACATATTGTTTCCCTGTCTCGTGCGGGATAATTGTGTATAAACTGTTAACATCTGCTGTAACAAGGATATACGGCTCTTCAAACTTGACGGTTTTAAGTTCTGCAATCAGCTGAGTTGAATCCCTTAGGTAGGACCTCATATTCCTCACAAGCGGTTGTAAAAAATGGTCCACAAAGATTGCTAGCCTAGAGGTGATGGAGTTGCGAGCAGAAACAATTGGCCTCCCCGGAGGCTTCTCCAGATCCTTATGAATTTTGGGGAGCGTGTACAGTATGGGACAGACTGGATGTTCAATCTTCAAGAAACCAGCTATATCATCATCGATCCACCCATCTTTCAGTCCCTCTTGAACCACCTGATGTATCAGAGTTTGAAAGTTTTTGGTGGGATCCCTGGGAAGTGGCTGATACGTCTCATTGTCACTAAGTTGATTATTAATCTCATCACTGTAGTATTTATAGTTCAATACTACCACCGCACCACCCTTATCTGCGGTGCGAATCACAATGTCAGGGTCCTTAGACAGTGTTGTGATGGCTGTTTTCTCTTCTGTAGTTAGGTTGGTATGGTATTTATTAGACTCATATCCTCTCAGATCCTGAGAGACCAATCTCATAAAAGTCTTGATACTGGCATTGTTACTTGAAGGGTCAAACGAGCTTTTGTTCTTAAACTTGTATTTGTCACCATCTGCGGAGTGGTCTTTAAAAAATTCTTTTAGTCTCAAGGACCGCTGGAATTTTTGGCAATCAATGTAATTGGCGAACTCGTCACCCTTGCCTGAAGGGACAAAACTCAAGCCTCTATTTAACACACTTCTCTCTGCCATGGATAAAACTCTGTCACTGATGTTCACCACTAGGTCCTCAACAGGACCAGCGGTGGTTTTTCAAGGGGTTACTACCAGAGCCGGCCAGCGAGGACGAGGAAGAGGCCACACGTATGGAGGGGGGGCTGGAGAGAGAAAACCACCACTGCCTACCAGAAAATAACCACCGCTGGTCTATTGTTTAAGAGCCGTGATGGCTCATATTACATTTTAAGTATCAGATTAACACTATGTTTACTTTGTGACGTATGGTCACCTTAGCAACATGTTTGGCGGTTTTTTTTGCTAATTGGGGGGAGGGGTTTGTTTGACTGTATAAATTCACTATTGTTTGATGCAATCACTGTCTGAGGAAGGGGATACACTGTCCCCGAAATGTCACTATTTTTTTGCCAAGTAAAGTTTTGTTAAAAGTCCAGTGAGTGCAAGTTTTCTTTGTTGCTGTATATATATATATATATATATATATATATATATATATATTGTGTGTGTGTGTATATATATATATATATATATATATATTGTGTGTGTGTATATATATATTGTGTGTGTATATATATATTGTGTGTGTGTGTATATATATTGTGTGTGTGTGTATATATATTGTGTGTGTATATATATATATATATATATATATATATATATTGTGTGTGTGTATATATATATATATATATATATATATATATATTGTGTGTGTGTGTATATATATATATATATATATATATATATACACACACTTATCTCACCCTCGTCTGTCTATAGGTATGTGTTCAATAACCTGATATCTTAGTTGACTTACTTTGTGACCAGCCTCTTTAAAATTACATGTTACTGGAGAGTTTTCATAATGATTTCTAATGTTAGATTTATGTTCTGTGATACGATCACGGACCCTCTTTTTCATCTCACCTACATATAATCTGGCAAACGGACATTTAAGAATATAAATCACGAAATCTGTATTACAAGTAAAGTATCCATTTATAATAAATTTCTTGCTGGTGCAATTAATACATCTAAGACAAGGAAAGCAATTGTTTCTTTTTTTGAGCTTAAGTTTGTTTGTCTTATGATTTTATCTAGTCCAATATCAGATCTAATCAATGGATCCCTTACATTCTTAGTTCTCTTGAAGGCTGCCATTGGTGGTTTCTGAAACTTCATTACCTCAGGGTAACTATATTTTAAGATGTTTCAATGCTTATTAATAATCTGTATTATTCTTTTACTCTGCCTATTGAACGGAATGGACATTATTAAAGGGACAGTCTAGTCCAAAATAAACTTTCATGATTCAGATAGGGCATGTCATTTTAAACAACGTTCCAATTCACTTTTATCAACAATTTTGCTTTGTTCTCTTGGTATTCATAGTTGAAAACCAAAATATATAGATATGGTGTGTGGAAGCGCACCAATCCTCAAGGGGACTCTCTCAATCAAAACAAATCTAACACAATGTAATAACAACAATAGTAATGTATACAACAGCACCTTAAAGATAAACAGCAGAATACCAGAGGAAAAAAAAAATATATATATAACCTTGTGACTGGAAACACAATAAATGTCCAATAACTAAATGATATCCTGTAAGTCACAATAGCTCCAGAAGATTGCAAAGGTCAGCTCTCTGTCGTAGTGGGGTCAAAATCCTGATGATAACAGATGGTCTGAAAAAAGAAACACAGAGGCGCCCAATGGCCTAATACCACAATACCAGGGGACAAGCAAAAAATATAAGACTAATACTCACAAGCGAATAGCACCAAAAAGTGCAAGGAAGCAGACTGGAACCTCACAGTTGCCCAGCAAACTGAACAGACACAGAGATAATTCTGTTGTAGTTCTTCACCAGTGAGGTCCTCCTGGTTCCTAAAGGGGAGGATATAGAGCCAACATAGCCCAGTACAGTTTGTACAAATATATGTGTATCCAGGGAAGGTAGAGATTGACAGGTAAGAGAACCTAAAGTTAAGGGTTTAATATAGCACTCATTCCTACTAATGTTAGTTATATAAAAAATTGAATTTTTATTACTTAAAGTTAAAATAATAAAGGGGATTCACCCCTTATTGTACCCGCTAACTCGCTGTACACCTTGCCCCCCTGTTTCCTGGCCGATAGCAGCTCCCTCGGCTTCAGGTGACAGGGACAAGGGACAGCAATTAAAACCAATATAAATGTGCACCGAGGTGCTTACAAATTCCACAAACGCGTTTCGGCTGTGTGAATCAGCCTTTATCAATGTGTAAGAGCAAACCGAGGCCCGGGTGCCACCCTCTTATATAGTGCTAACACAAACTGTCTCCACCAATCCACTTCGGCCTTTGACAACGCCCCTCACCGCACCAATAGGACACTGTGCATTCGAGGCGTATCCTAATGCATGCATTTGATAGGATAGCCTGGAGCGGCTTCGTCTCTGCTGGTTTTTGATTGGTGGCGCATAATAACAACTTGTACTCGATCAATAAACAAATACAATTCCTTGCATTAAAACATATTTGGTTATTTGTAATGTCCATCGTCTCATGATACTCACTAGCTGAAATCATCATTGCTATATATGACTGTTCGATTTTAAGTCTGTTAGCGAATGTATGTTGCAATTCAGTGTTAGGCTGTCCTGTCTGCACGAATAGTCGTAATCTGATTAAGCAGACTTTATCATTATTCTGTGTTCATGCATATGGTAATACATAGTCATTAATCACAGACAGTATATTACCTTTGACATATATGCACTGCATGTATCAGGATTTTCAAACAAAGGAAAGGAGAATTACTCTCACTGACATTTAGCTCTATATCACAGTGGTATTATTGTTCTTAATGCTTCATTTCGATGCTTTGAGACAGATCTATTAACTGGTGGACAGAGTATTGCCTAGCTGGAGTATAAAGACAAATATGTTTATACCATCTCTTAGGTAAAGATGTATAGTACTCCTGTTATAATCTTAGCATATTATCTTAGTATGGTAAGACTTAAATAATTACTTACAAACATAGATAGATAATCCACACATATTAGTATTAGTATGAAAATACATATACATTGTGTTTAGAATTAATTGTATATGCTGTTTATGAACGGAGGCTGTTTATGAGAGTAGTTGTTAAATTATAGTCGTAGTTGGCAACTAACAGGGGAGAACAGATAACGCACTATGGGCGGCACATTTAAGACAAAACAACTTGTTACTTATATGCATGATGTACTATATGAGTGTTGATTTTATATTGACAGTATTAATCATCTTGTATTCCCTTTCGAGCATTGTAGATGTGTTTAGTTGTCATTGATTGTTATTTAAACTAAAATCAACTTTTTCATTTAACATTTATACTACATCATAAAGTATTGTTTTAAATACAGATTCTGAAAGATAATAAGATTCCTCTTCCTCCTACTTTACAAAAAAGCCCAATAATTATTTGCTTCATTCATTCCGTGTGGCATTACTGTGTTCAGTTTGAATATCCAGCTCGTTTCTTTTTGTAACAGAGTATTCTCAGTGCTACCACCTCTAATGCCCGGTTTAACCTTTTCTAAACCCCAACACTCGAAGGATGTAGTTTTACCTGCATGGTTAAGCAGGAAATGTTTTGCTACACTTGTGATTTTTTTGCCTTCTTTCATATCTTTTTTGGCATTACGTATGTTACTGAGATGTTCAGTTATTCTGGTACCCAATTTACGAGTTGTCATGCCTGTGTATATTAAATTGCATGAACATGATAGACAGTAAATGACATTCTCACTCTGACAGTTAATATGAGTTTTAATTTTCCAATTTTTTGAAAATCTGTCAGTTATAGAGTCTTTTTTGGTCATGAATTGACAGATTTTACAATGGCCACACGGAGTGGAGCCTTGATATATTGGCTTTTTATTTCTGTTTCTGTCAAAGTGACTTTGTGTGAGATTGTCTCTTAAATTTCTGGCACGTCTGAACGTAAAAGATGGTCTTTCCGGTATCAATCCTTTTAAACGTTCATCACTTTGGAGGATGTGCCAATGTTTTTTAACAATAGAGCTCACTTTTTCACTTTGGTTATTGTAGGTGGATATGAATCTCATATTATTCTCATCTGATTCACATTTTTTGTTTTTCGGTTTTAGAAGATCCGACCTATTTTTGGCTAGTGCTTTTTGGTACGCCTTGGCTAGTAATTTCTTCGAGTAGCCCCTTAGAAGTAGTCTGTCTCTTAATTCTCTTGCAGCTTGTTTGAAAGAGTTTAGGTCTGTGCAATTTCTCCTTATTCTAAGGTATTCACCATATGGTAAACTGGTGATTGTAGACGGATGATGGTTGCTATGTGCATGCAGAATATTGTTTGTTGCAGTAGCTTTTCTATATGTGTCCGTCACTAGTTTGTTATTATATTTAGAGATGGTTAGGTCCAAAAACTCAACTTTTTCACAATTAGCATTGTAACTTAGATATAATCCAAATGGATTGATATTAAGCAATTCAATGAATTCATTGAGTATCTCCATTGGACCTTCCCATATAAGGAGAATGTCATCTATATACCTGGACCAGTGGGAGATGTACTGTGTATACTGGTTCATATGTTCATTGAACACAATCATCTCTTCCCACCAGCCCAGGTATATATTGGCATACGTTGGCGCACAAGATGTGCCCATTGCGGTGCCACAGACTTGTAAAAAAAATTTGTCATCAAACACGAGACACGATGCACATTTTGAATAAAATGCAAAACATCACAATTACTGAACACTCTATCTTAGTAACGTGTGATGTAGAGTCCCTTTATACGAGTATTAAAACAGAATGGGGCATCAAAGCTATAGCTCATTTCCTACAAAAAGATACTGATATGGATTTAGCTACCAAAGAGTTTATCATTAAACTACTGAAATTTGTTCTCACACACAATTACTACGTGTTTGATGACAAATTTTTTTTACAAGTCTGTGGCACCGCAATGGGCACATCTTGTGCGCCAACGTATGCCAATATATACCTGGGCTGGTGGGAAGAGATGATTGTGTTCAATGAACATATGAACCAGTATACACAGTACATCTCCCACTGGTCCAGGTATATAGATGACATTCTCCTTATATGGGAAGGTCCAATGGAGATACTCAATGAATTCATTGAATTGCTTAATATCAATCCATTTGGATTATATCTAACTTACAATGCTAATTGTGAAAAAGTTGAGTTTTTGGACCTAACCATCTCTAAATATAATAACAAACTAGTGACGGACACATATAGAAAAGCTACTGCAACAAACAATATTCTGCATGCACATAGCAACCATCATCCGTCTACAATCACCAGTTTACCATATGGTGAATACCTTAGAATAAGGAGAAATTGCACAGACCTAAACTCTTTCAAACAAGCTGCAAGAGAATTAAGAGACAGACTACTTCTAAGGGGCTACTCGAAGAAATTACTAGCCAAGGCGTACCAAAAAGCACTAGCCAAAAATAGGTCGGATCTTCTAAAACCGAAAAACAAAAAATGTGAATCAGATGAGAATAATATGAGATTCATATCCACCTACAATAACCAAAGTGAAAAAGTGAGCTCTATTGTTAAAAAACATTGGCACATCCTCCAAAGTGATGAACGTTTAAAAGGATTGATACCGGAAAGACCATCTTTTACGTTCAGACGTGCCAGAAATTTAAGAGACAATCTCACACAAAGTCACTTTGACAGAAACAGAAATAAAAAGCCAATATATCAAGGCTCCACTCCGTGTGGCCATTGTAAAATCTGTCAATTCATGACCAAAAAAGACTCTATAACTGACAGATTTTCAAAAAATTGGAAAATTAAAACTCATATTAACTGTCAGAGTGAGAATGTCATTTACTGTCTATCATGTTCATGCAATTTAATATACACAGGCATGACAACTCGTAAATTGGGTACCAGAATAACTGAACATCTCAGTAACATACGTAATGCCAAAAAAGATATGAAAGAAGGCAAAAAAATCACAAGTGTAGCAAAACATTTCCTGCTTAACCATGCAGGTAAAACTACATCCTTCGAGTGTTGGGGTTTAGAAAAGGTTAAACCGGGCATTAGAGGTGGTAGCACTGAGAATACTCTGTTACAAAAAGAAACGAGCTGGATATTCAAACTGAACACAGTAATGCCACACGGAATGAATGAAGCAAATAATTATTGGGTTTTTTTGTAAAGTAGGAGGAAGAGGAATCTTATTATCTTTCAGAATCTGTATTTAAAACAATACTTTATGATGTAGTATAAATGTTAAATGAAAAAGTTGATTTTAGTTTAAATAACAATCAATGACAACTAAACACATCTACAATGCTCGAAAGGGAATACAAGATGATTAATACTGTCAATATAAAATCAACACTCATATAGTACATCATGCATATAAGTAACAAGTTGTTTTGTCTTAAATGTGCCGCCCATAGTGCGTTATCTGTTCTCCCCTGTTAGTTGCCAACTACGACTATAATTTAACAACTACTCTCATAAACAGCCTCCGTTCATAAACAGCATATACAATTAATTCTAAACACAATGTATATGTATTTTCATACTAATACTAATATGTGTGGATTATCTATCTATGTTTGTAAGTAATTATTTAAGTCTTACCATACTAAGATAATATGCTAAGATTATAACAGGAGTACTATACATCTTTACCTAAGAGATGGTATAAACATATTTGTCTTTATACTCCAGCTAGGCAATACTCTGTCCACCAGTTAATAGATCTGTCTCAAAGCATCGAAATGAAGCATTAAGAACAATAATACCACTGTGATATAGAGCTAAATGTCAGTGAGAGTAATTCTCCTTTCCTTTGTTTGAAAATCCTGATACATGCAGTGCATATATGTCAAAGGTAATATACTGTCTGTGATTAATGACTATGTATTACCATATGCATGAACACAGAATAATGATAAAGTCTGCTTAATCAGATTACGACTATTTGTGCAGACAGGACAGCCTAACACTGAATTGCAACATACATTCGCTAACAGACTTAAAATCGAACAGTCATATATAGCAATGATGATTTCAGCTAGTGAGTATCATGAGACGATGGACATTACAAATAACCAAATATGTTTTAATGCAAGGAATTGTATTTGTTTATTGATCGAGTACAAGTTGTTATTATGCGCCACCAATCAAAAACCAGCAGAGACGAAGCCGCTCCAGGCTATCCTATCAAATGCATGCATTAGGATACGCCTCAAATGCACAGTGTCCTATTGGTGCGGTGAGGGGCGTTGTCAAAGGCCGAAGTGGATTGGTGGAGACAGTTTGTGTTAGCACTATATAAGAGGGTGGCACCCGGGCCTCGGTTTGCTCTTACACATTGATAAAGGCTGATTCACACAGCCGAAACGCGTTTGTGGAATTTGTAAGCACCTCGGTGCACATTTATATTGGTTTTAATTGCTGTCCCTTGTCCCTGTCACCTGAAGCCGAGGGAGCTGCTATCGGCCAGGAAACAGGGGGGCAAGGTGTACAGCGAGTTAGCGGGTACAATAAGGGGTGAATCCCCTTTATTATTTTAACTTTAAGTAATAAAAATTCAATTTTTTATATAACTAACATTAGTAGGAATGAGTGCTATATTAAACCCTTAACTTTAGGTTCTCTTACCTGTCAATCTCTACTTATACATATTTTAGGGTAGCACCGGATTCATTATCCATTTATTCCTCTATACACTATATCTAGTGCCAGTTCTCTAATCTTTAATCTTAAATATATCCAGGGAAGGTGCAATATACACAGACTGGGACTTCTCAGCCGCCAAGCTGACTGTTTCAAAGGTTTCAGCAAATAAGAAAGCTCCCAAAACTGATGCAGGAGTATAGATGGATTCCCAGATAAAATCCAGCAGCAAGTGTATTAGTTAAAAAGAATATATATATATATTTTTTGTTAAAAATATTCTTTTTACATCTAAGTGTGCATATTCCCTGGATACACATATATTTGTACAAACTGTACTGGGCTATGTTGGCTCTATATCCTCCCCTTTAGGAACCAGGAGGACCTCACTGGTGAAGAAGTACTACAGAATTATCTCTGCGTCTGTTCTACAGTACTACAGAATTAACTTTGTGTCTGTTCAGTTTGCTGAGCAACTGTGAGGTTCCAGTCTGCTTCCTTGCACTTTTTGGTGCTATACGTTTGTTAGTATTAGTCTTACATATTTTGCTTGTCTCCTGGTATTGTTGTATTAGGCCATTGGGCACCTCTGTGTTTCTTTTTTCAGACCATAGTTGAAAACCAAACCTAGGAGGTTCAAATGCTAGTTTCTTAGACCTTGAAGGCCGCCTGTTATCTGAATGCATTTTGACCATTTTACACCACTAGAGGGTGTCAGTTTATGTGTGTCATATAGATAACATTGTGCTCACCACGTGGAGTTACCTAGGAGTCAGCACTGATTGGCTAAAATGCAAGTCTGTCAAAAGAAATGAGATAAGGGGGCAGTTTGTAGATGCTTAGATACAAGGTAATCAAAGAGGTAAAACATGTATTAATAAACCTGTGTTGGTTATGCAAAACTAGGGAATGGGTAATAAAGGGATTATCTATCTTTTAAAACAAACAAAAAATCTGGTGTAGACTGTCCCTTTGATGGTGTAATGGGGTTTGGCCTAGGCCCACAATTACCCCTGTGGGTCTTTACCCCAGCTACCTCCATGTGCTCTGCAGGCTGATCCTGAGTCTCCGCTACCTGGGAGTTGGGGTACATGACTGTGGCAGTGCCTCCACCTGAATGGGCATCCAGGGCAAGAATGGGTTTCCCAGACAGGAACATAATAAATAACTACAACACACACAGTAATAACTGGATAAAGGATTATGGCAAATAAAAGTAAGGCAAGAAATACAGTGGCTAATTAACACACCAACTCTCTCTAACCAGGCCCAGCACCCTCCCAAACCACCTGCGAACCCACCCTCAGGCTTCACCCTAATGGCTGATGGGTACCAGTTGGTGCACAGAAATGTTGGGGTCCTTTAAGGTAATCCACATGCATTTAAACAGTTACAGCTCATAGCAAGCTGCAATCCACAGGAAGAGCTGTTTATAAGTTTCTGTGATGCACAGAATGCCCTGTCAGTATGACAAGGGGAGAGGATACTTCTTACCACTAAACAGGATTCATCTGCACAGGCTGAAAGAAAACTCCAAGGTCTGCCAGTCATTTACTTTATCTGCATTCTTCTCCACAGCTCTCTCACAGAGTCAGACTGCAGCTGGCAGCATACACTAAATCAGCAGAGGAATGCTGTTACTTTACACAAGATGAAGTCTGCAGCTCTCTCACAGCCAGGCCTCACACACACCTTCACTACTCTGACATGTCTGCTTCCTCCTGTGTCTTATATTCTTCTTTCAGTTTCACTTGATCACATGACCAACCAGTCTAATAGTTACCTAGGCAACTTCTCCTGCAGACTGTATACAGGTGCAAAAGTTCAACAGGAAAATGTTCAACAGGAAGGACTACAATGGTAATTATTAATGGACATATTTTATTAACTGTAAGACCTAAGGGAGGAATTATGGCATATTACAGAACTGAATGGACACAGTATTTTTGCCTTGGTTTTGGTGGTGGTGGTGGAATTCACAACACTAAATTTGGACTCCTAAGTCAACACTCTCCTGTAACCTTATTTTCTTGTGTATTAATTACAATTTGCCAGAGTTACACATTTAAATATATATATATATATATATATATATAACAAATGAGAATACATCTGTGTCTTTATTTGTTTATGTTTATAATAATGGGACATTTCTAATTAAAACGACTTACGGTTCAGTGTAGTGTATATCCTTTATATGTTTGCAGTTTGTTTTAAAAGAAACATAATTGGCTATATCTTGCAATTTAAATAAAATATAGTAGTATGTGTATAATTATTTTAGTACAGTGTCCCTTTAAACACATCTGTCCCAAGTACTGGCCTATGTATTTACATATAGTTCACTTCTTTGAGCTATAAAGCAAAAATAAGATTAAAAACTCCATTCGAGATTATCATCTTGATTACATAAATATATTTGTGTTCATGCAATGTGAATATGTTTGCAACATTGTTTACACGCTCTAAAGAAATCTCTATAAATGTTGTAATATTTTTTTTTCATGTGTGCATGAAGCTATTTCTGTATTTGATTGATGTTAATTTTATAAAATTCACATCCGCAATGTAATCAAATTATTTTAAAGTATTGCCCATGCCATTGCTGTCTAAACAGTTGTTTGTTTCCAAACTACATAACGCCTCTGCCATGTTTTAAATGTAATTATCATGCGAGCACACATTTATGTAGTAGTCTCCAACATGAAGTTTGCTTAGTATACTAGTTTCAGTAGCAGTGTTTTGTGCATGTATACGTCATAAGTGTCTTTAAAACATGGCTGGGGTGTCAACCCTAGGTGCCCTCCAGCAATCATTGTAAACTGTGCTAAAGATATAAATCCAATTAAAGTGATAACTTCACGTGCACGAGCACAGTGTTATCTATATGAAATACATGAACTAACACCCTCTAGTGGTGAAAAACTGTTAAAATGCATTCTGAAAAGAGGTGGCCTTCAAGGTCTAAGAAATTAGCATATGAACCTCCTAGGTTAAGCTTTCAACTAAGAATACCAAGAGAACAAAGCAAAATTGGTGATAAAAGTAAATTGGAAAATTGTTTAAAATGACATGTTCTATCTGAATCATGAAAGTTTATTTTGGCCTAGACTGTCCCTTTAATTGTGATGACCCTATAATTCATTTTTTATATCATATGGACATGGTAGATGTGTTAATATGCAATTGTTCTAAGTGCTTTTCCAACGCATTATTGGTTGTCACCATTTTAATTAATTAGTCTGTTTTAATTAAAAAAAACCTGTTCCTAACCCCTCAACTAATGATGTCACAGCCCAAGCAGCACATGTATAGTGGTGTAGTGTGAACACTATATGGTAAAAAAATCCCCTTGCAATAATATACGCTAAATCCATAAATGGCACAAGGGAGCAATGTGCGCGCAAGTTAAAACCCGATGCAGGGAAAAAGCTTAATTCTAGCGGAGTTAACACTCAAGTGGAAGCATTAAATACCACTCCACTCTGACCCATAGTCTTGCCTTTACCCCTAATGATATTTTCAGTACTTGCAGCAACCCCAGCCTCCCCCTGCAGCGCATCACGCATTTACTAGTGATGATGTCACTGCTAGGGTATACACGGACCAGTGCTCAATAAATGTGCATATATCTATACCTGTTTACCTATTCATATGGAAATATTAGTGTAGATATCTATTTAACATTACCACAGACACACACATATATATATAAATATATATTGGAAAAAAAAATTCTATGTGAAATACATAGGAATGTAAAATATGCATAACCCACTAGGGTTGTGCGCTTTAGGTCTAACGCTGTGTTGGGTTAGGGTTAGCGGCAGCGCACATGAAGAATTAGTTATCTTAAGGCACGTTATGTAAATTTTAAATATTAAATAAAATAATAATAATTATTAATAATTATTATAGATACTATAAAATATACATATACATTCTATTGATTTTTAGAATATTTTAGTACATCTATAATGAGGGTTTTAATAAGAGAAAACAGATATTTCAAATACAGAAATAAACATGAGGGAATAGTTTCCCGTACATTTAATACTGTGTAATAGGTATAACAAGTCATTTGGAACAGATTAAGGTGAATCTAAATTGTATAGTAATCCCTATATTGTCCCTTTAACCCAATCAATTCCGAATCGGACACAGTTCCTTCCATTTTAAAGCTTACTAATTATCAGTCAGCATAGTTTATTTGTATTTCAAAGCTGACTTATTCCATTCCAAAGATATTATGATCCATCTGCCATTGTTTTGTCATTTTGTTATTCACACACAAGGGCTCATCTGCTGCAGCACAATAGTGAAAAAAATACATTAGAAGATATGATAATGTGTCGCTTTAAATGTTTAAATGGAAGTGTCAGCAAGGATTATGAGCTGTTGATTAGACAGTTGAACTTTAACAATGACATTGTGTATTTTCTATAACAAAAAACTGTCATCGTTATGTGACAGAAGTGGCATATCCAAGACTACTACTAGGGGACAGCCTATGCTTTATCTATATTACCCAGCACTGTTAGAAAAAATAGTGGCCATACTGATGTAATTCCTTAATGCGTAGAAAGACAGTAATTATGCACTAAAACTATAATTGCTATTTCTGCTAGCCAGCTATCTAGGAAATACTTTTTTACATTGCATTAAGAAATGAGTCTCCTAAGCCATATGGAGGGCTGTAAATATTTTCTTATTGTATGAATGAAAGGGGAATTTTACAGAGAGATAATTCATGAAAGAAAAAGTAATGATTTCGGATTCTCAGGAGTCAGGCTAATGATTAATTTGCAGTAGTTTTTCCCTTATGGAATGATTGGTTGACAGACGGAATAGACTTCCAAAAGAAAAAGTGAAAGAAAAGAAACAGTAAATGGATTAAAGAATACCTGATGTAAGACAGTTGTACTAAAGATATAGGGCTCCATTTATTAAGCAGTGTAGGCTCGCCAGAAACGGAAGTTAAGAAATGCTTGTGCAATGATAAATGCAGACAGGGCATGCTCTCTGCATTGAGCAATGTCGAGCGGACATGATTCGCTATAGCGAATTATATCCACTCAACATTTAATAAATTTACCGCATAGGGACAGATAACAAATGGTGTGGTATTTAGCACTTTTCCTCAAGCGCAAACACAGCCAGAAGTAAACTTTTAACAATGCGATTGTCCACCGCACACTGAAGATTGAATGTGAGGTACCCGTTTTATATTGGGGTACCTTGCATTCCTATTGGCTGAAAATTTCAAATCAGCCAATAGGATTTAAGCAGCTCTCATCCTGTTAGCTGATTTGAAATTTTCAGCCAATAGGAATGCAAAGTACCCCAATATAAAATGGGTACCTCGCATTCAATCTTCAGTGTGAGGCGGATGATCGCAAGAAGAGGAGCCTCCGTGTCAGATGAACTCGCCGCCGATCTGTCTCCGCTCCACACCGCCTCAGCTCCGCGACACCTGGATGAAGATGGAAGATAGTGCCGCCTCCGCTACGCAACACGGGGATGAAGATTGAAGATGGAGCCGCATAGAAGAAGACCTTCACTGCGGGACTTCAGGAATGGTGAGTACCTATTTCGGGGTTAGTGTTAGGTTTTTTTGTGGTGTTTTTTTTTTTTAAGATTAGAGTTTTTTTGGTTTTTTTTAATGGGAACTAAAATAGCTGATTGCCCTTTTAAGGGCAATGCCCATACAAATGCCCCTCTAGGGGCAATTGGTAGATAAGTTTTTTTATAGTTAGGTCTTTTTCATTTTGGGGGCTTGGGTAGGTGGGGGTTGTACTGTTAGGGGGGGGACCTAGTATTTTTTTAAAAGTAAAAGAGCTGTTAAACTTAGGACAATGCCCTACAAAAGGCCCTTTTAATAGTAGTTCAGTGTTAGATTAGGGGGGGGGGGTTATTTTGGGGTAGCTTTTTTGTTTTTATTGGGGTATTAGATTAGGTTTATTTTTTTATTTTTGTTTATTATTTTCTGTAATCTTATATTTTGTTATTTTTTGTAATTTTAGAGTTTGTTATTTTGTTTTATTTTTTACTTTTTGTATTGTTAGTTTTTTTTTAATAGTTTTATTTAGTTAGTCGTGATTTGGGAGTTTGACGTTTTAGAGGTTAATAGCTTAATTTAGTGTTCACGATGTGGGGGGACAGCGGTTTAGGGGTTAATAGCTTTATTTAGTAAAGACGTACCGCACAACTTGTAATCTGGGTCTTGATCTGCATCCATTTTTGCAGGGCTTAAATTTATCAGCCTAGGATTTAAAGGGAACTGTGTTTGCCATTTTATTCCTTTAAATCATTGCACGATTTCAAATTACTAATGCATTTTTATACACTAGTTCCTTGGTGACTGCCTAGATCCTTTATGAATACCAGGGTGGTATACACCTACCCATTTTGTTGGTGGGGTCACCCTCTGGTTGGGTGTTGGAGGTAATTTCTAAGCTGTACAAATACATGCTTTAACTATTGGCTGCTTTATTGCTTTATGATCAGAGACATCTATTTTTGTACGTTTTAAAAAAAAATATTTTATGCATTTTAGTTTGTGTTGAGTTACATTGTGTATTGGACACCTAGATACTATATCGTATTTAATTTTTATATTTTTGTAATAAACTTTTTTTATTAAAAGAATGCTGAATTAATTGTTTTAATGAGAAGGTACTTCCTTCTTCGTTCTATCTATTGTTAGGGCCATGATACCCAAATGTTGAAACACTTGAAACTGATGCAGCATTGCTGTAAAAAGCTGACTAGAAAATATCACCTGAACATCTCTATGTAAAAAAGAAAGATATTTTACCTCAAAAGTTCCTCAGTAGCCATATCCCATTGTAAAGGACTTCTAAGCAGCAAATCAGTATGTCTGTCCCGGGACAGCTAAGGGGGTGAGCTTTCGTGCACACGCATGTTATTTCCCTATTCAGTTTAAGGAAGTTTACTATGAAATCTCATGAGAGTTAAGTGAAATCTCATGAGATCACAGTAAAAGAGTTCATGACCTCAGCACTGCTGATGCTGATTGGCTGCTGTTCATTTCTTCATTTTTTTTATTTTTTTTTACCTGCAGCTGGGCAACAGCTGAAGTACATTTTTTTACACAGAACTTACTCTGCTGAGCTGAGGAAATGGGATGCTCAGGTGATATTTTCCTGTCAGCTTTTTACAGTTATGCTGCATCAGTTTCAAGTGATTTAGCTTATGAGTATTTTGTCCCTTTAAGGGTCTCCACCAATTATATAATACTAGTGTTAAAGCCAGTGTACACAGGCTAAAATGTTTAAGGAAAGAAATAAAGCTATACCTCTATCCATCTATCCCTATCCCTCTATCTCTATCCTTCTATCCCTATCCCTCTATCCCTATCCCTCTTTCCCTATACCTCTCCCTCTATCCCTATCCCTCAATCCCTATCTTGATCCCTCTATCCATATAACTCTATCCCTATCCATCTTTCCCCATCTCTCTACCCCCTATCCCTCTAGTCCTATCTCTATCTATATCCATATATCCCTATCCCTCTATCCCTATCCCCATCCCAATCCCCCTATCCTTCTATCCCTCTATGTCTTTATTTGTCTGCAGTGTAGGATCCCCCTAACCTTCCAACCTCCCTGATCCCCTCTCAAACAGCTGTCTAACCCTTCCCCCTCTAACTATTACTGCCATCTTATTACTGTCAGTACCTATAAACTCCTTTTTTCTATTTATTATTATTTTTATTTTTTTTCTGTAGTGAAGTGGTACCACCACCTTCCCCTCCCGTGATTGCCATTTATCCCCCCCAAACCGGCAAACTCCTTTTCTGCAGTTAACTGCCCCTTCCCTCCCTGTTCCTTAAAAAAAATAATTTCCGTAGTGTAGGGCCCTCCCACTCCCTCCCCTTCCCTCCCACCTCCGCTGCTGAGCTGCCCACCCGCCACCCTCCTCCAACCCACACTTCCCGCTGGCACCAGCAGAAGATCATTACAGACTGTGACACACACAGTGTCACCGTCTGTAACAATCCGGCATGTGCCCTCATATGGAGGCGGAACTCCGATCGTGCTCCGGCTCCATATGCGGCAGATGCCTGGAGCTTCAGGAGCTTCATCTCTCAGCTGTAACATAACAGCTGAGAGTGCTGGAGCTTCCTGAAACTGTTGTGCGCTGCAGTTAAAGGCCAGGTGTGTTTGTCCTTGCACAGTCTCTACTGCGCATGACAGCTACGGACATACATACTTGGCCTTTTATAATATAGGATATTTCATTTATAATTATATTTTGTTTATGAGTGTTTTTCGCCCTTCAATCTATTTTTATTCTCTCTAAATTATAGCAGGTGCATTTAGCTGGTCGCCATGGTGGGCCCTCAGGTAATGCCTGCTATAGCACTTGCACCTACATCATAGTCATTTTATTATATAGCAAACTTCTTACTGTAATTAAGATTAACTAAAACCTTCCCACTGCACAAAACCCTATAATCTAATGACGTAAAATGCCCAACTGCATTTTAAACCCTGTTCCAGAGTAATTAACCGTAGTCTTCCATGGCCTGGTCCCCAAAATAATTCCACCCCCACAAAAAACTTCCCTCAAAGCTGATTCCCTTCTCTCTAAAATATTTCCCCATCCCTTAAACCACATGGGCATGACCCTGACCCCTCAGCACAATTACCCCCATCCTTTCACTTAATGACTCACCAACGCCTCAACCCCACTGGAATGCACCCCACCTATGTCTATGCTCCCTGAATGCAACACCACCAAAATGTACTCTCTCTTAAAACCTAAAATAAGAAAAATTAAAAAGATCATCTACATTATTGCCTAGAAGAATGGTCTTATGTTTCAAGCAAATTACATCAAAGGATCAACAGGTCGTCTTCAACTTTCTTCAACGTCAATTCTGTTGCTTGTTAGTGGTTTTCTCCCATTTCTAGAAAAAAATAATAATAATCAGCTAATTAATTAGGACTGTAGTTATACCAAATAAAATTTTCAAAATCTGGCTATAACAGACTTATACAGAAGACAATTGGAATACTTAAAGGGACACTGAACCCACATTTTTTCTTTTGTGATTTAGATAGAGCATGCAATTTTAACCCCTTAATGACCACAGCACTTTTCCATTTTCTGACCGTTTGGGACCAAGGCTATTTTTACATTTCTGTGGTGTTTGTGTTTAGCTGTAATTTTACTCTTACTCATTTACTGTACCCACACATATTATATACCGTTTTTCTCGCCATTAAATGGACTTTCTAAAGATACCATTATTTTCATCATATCTTATAATTTACTATAAAAAAAATATAAAATATGAGGAAAAAATGGAAAAAAACACACTTTTTCTAACTTTGACCCCCAAAATCTGTTACACATCTGCAACCACCAAAAAACACTCATGCTAAATAGTTTCCAAATTTTGTCCTGAGTTTAGAAATACCCAATGTTTACATGTTCTTTGCTTTTTTTTGCAAGTTATAGGGCAATAAATACAAGAAGCACTTTGCTATTTCCAAACCACTTTTTTTCAAACTTAGCGCTAGTTACATTGGAACACTGATATCTTCCAGGAATCCCTGAATATCCCTTGACATGTATATATTTTTTTTTAGAAGACATCCCAAAGTATTGATCTAGGCCCATTTTGGTATATTTCATGCCACCATTTCACCGCCAAATGCGATCAAATAAAAAAAATTGTTCACTTTTTCACACATTTTGTTACAAACTTTAGGTTTCTCACTGAATTTATTTACAAACAGCTCGTGCAATTATGGCACAAATGGTTGTAAATGCTTCTCTGGAATCCCCTTTTTTCATAAATAGCAGACATATATGGATTTGGTGTTGCTTTTTGGTAATTAGAAGGCCGCTAAATGCCACTGCGCACCACACGTGTATTATGCCCAGCAATGAAGGGGTTAATTAGGGAGCATGTAGGGAGCTTGTAGGGTTAATTTTAGCTTTATTGTAGTGTAGTAGACAACCCTAAGTATTGATCTAGGCCCATTTTGGTATATTTCATGCCACCATTTCAACGCCAAATGCGATTAAATAAAAAAAAAAGTAAAATTTTTCACAATTTTAGGTTTCTCACTGAAATCATTTACAAACAGCTTGTGCAATTATGGCACAAATGGTTGTAAATGCTTCTCTGGGATCCCCTTTGTTGAGAAATAGCAGACATACATGGCTTTGGTGTTGCTTTTTGGTAATTAGAAGGCCGCTAAATGCCGCTGCGCATCACACGTGTATTATGGCTAGCAGTGAAGGGGTTAATTAGGTAGCATGTAGGGAGCTTGCAGGGTTAATTTTAGCTTTAGTGTAGAGATCAGCCTCCCACCTGACACATTACACCCCCTGATCCCTCCCAAACAGCTCTCTTCCCTCCCCCACCCCACAATTGTCCCCGCCATGTTAAGTACTGGCAGAAAGTCTGCCAGTACTAAAAAAAAAGCTATCCTTGATAAAAAATAAATAATAAAAAAGGCATATTTACATATGCTGCTCTGGAGGATCCCCCCTTAGCCCCCAACCTCCCTGATACCCCCCAAACAGCTCTTTACCCATCCCCCTCTAACTTATTAGTAGCCATCTTTGGTACTGGCAGCTGTCTGCCAGTACCCAGTTTATAGTAAAATATGTTTTTATTATTTTTTTTTAAATAATTTTCTGTAGTGTAGCTTGCCCCCCCCAAAAGACCAACCCACCACCCCTCCCAGATCTCTTAGATCGACATATATGTAAATATATTTGGTAATCACTGCCACTTTTCTCCCATCACTTTTCTGTAGTGTGGCGGTTCCCACCCGCTTCCTACCCCCGCACGCGCCCGCGCACCCTCGTGCACGCGCGCGCACCCGGCGTTCCCGCCCACGATCCCGCCCCCCTCCACATCATACGGCCCATCGATGGCCGCCCACCCGCCTCCCAGACTGGCTCCCACCCACCAACGAAACCGGCCATCGATGTCCGGTACAGAGAGGGCCACAGAGTGGCTCTCTCTGCATCGGATGGCCAAGGGGGGTTATTGCAGGATGCCTCGATGTTGAGGCATCACTGCAATAACCGGAAAGCAGCTGGAAGCGAGCAGGATCGCTTCCAGCTGCTTTCCAGACCAAGGACGTACGCCACACGTCCTCGGTCATTAACTGTATTTTTTTTGAGGACGTGTGGCGTACGTCCTTGGTCGTTAAGGGGTTAAGCAACTTTCTAATTTACTCCTATTATCAATTTGTATTCGTTCTCTTGCTATCTTTATTTGAAAAACAATGCATCTAAGCTTTTTTTTTGTTTAGAACTCTGAACAGCACTTTTTTTTATTGGTGGATGAAATTATCCAACAATCAGCAAGAACAACCCAGGTTGTTCACCAAAAATAGGCCGGCATCTAAACTTACATTCTTGCACTTCAAATACAGATACCAAGAGAATGAAGAAAAATTGATAATTGGAGTAAATTAGAAAGTTACTTAAAATTGTATGCTCTTAATCCCATATTAAGTTATTGTATAGGACTTACTACACTCCGAAAAAAGGAACAAGATGCGGAAATATTAATTTCTGTATATGCCCAAAATGCTCATTACCCTCGGCAGATCTTATCCATATGATCTGGGACTGCCCTAAGATTAAAAACTTCTGGGCTAAAATAGAATACTGGACTAATCAAGTTTTAAAAATCTCTCCTCTGAGGTTAGACATAAGCTCTGTAATCTTTCTATGGGAAGCAACGAAAGACCTTCGGAAGCATAATAAAATAGTTAATATGATTATTCTGGCGGCAAGATATTTAATTTTCAAAAAATGGAAAGGAAGGGCAAGTCCCAGTATAAATGAGCTTAAAAATTGTCTAAAAAAGCAATATATGATAGAGCAAAGAGACACTAACATAGAAGAAGAGAAGGATATTGAAAATTTCTTTAAAAAATTGACCATTTTCATTAAAATATTTCCACTTAATGAAAGAGAATATATGATATACCCATTTAGGAACTCAGAACTGGTATTTTTGGGACTATGGTAGTCTCCTTGCTCATCCCTCAGCCCCCCCCCATTTTTCCCCCTTTTTTCCCCCCTTTTTTTTTTTCTTTTTCTTCTCTTTTTTTTTTTCTTTTTCTCTCCCTTTCTCTCTCTCTCTTTTTCTTTTTGGTGATGGTTAAATCTTCTGTTTTGGTGTTAATATGTCTAGTATTGGTTGGTTATTTAGGTCCCCCTTCCCTTAGTTGATCAGGTATGTTAGGTTGGTTGATTTATATGTGAATAATGGATTCAAGACGGGAAGGGAAGAAAAAAAAGGGTGAAATTCAACTACTGTTTAGGTGGTTACTTAAAAGATAAGATATAGTATGACAAACAAGGTAAATCATGGTATATGTTGCATCTGAAAGTTTAATTTACATTGATATTCTGTGAAAAAGAATAAGCACTATGTCACTATGTTTTACTTATTTTCGATATGAATACCCTGAAGCTAGGGAAAAAATAGAAAAAATGAGGTTGAGACTATTTCTTTTTCTTTGTTTTTTCTTTTCTTTTGTGATGCAACATAAATAATAACATGTTTTTCATGATCTGTATATTGTGAATATTTTTCTTCTGTATTTATGCATTACCTTTTCTTTTTTGACGTATCACATTTATGTTGTATTGTGATCTTAACCTCAATAAAAATATAAAAAATAAAAAAAAATTGTATGCTCTTTCTGAATCACAAAAGAAAAAATGTGGGTTCAGTGTCCCTTTAAGAATTGTTTTAAAAGAAAAAGAAGAAACAAAGAAGGACGATAACTATAGACTGAACAGTTGGTTGTAATTTAATAATAAAAAAATTAAAAAAAACTTCCTAAAAGTGGTTCTAGATATAGAACATTTAAAAAGTGGAAAAGGTTGGGCTGTTGTCCCCATATAACAAACTAAACTAAAAAGAAAAATGTCCATTTTAATCATAGAAAAACTTAATAGAGAAAGAAGATTTCTAAAACATGCATAATCGCTTTTTTTGTTTTTTGTAGTAAAAGAAACATAAAGAAAAAAGTCAATTTGAAGTTTAAAAGGACGTGAAACCCAAATTTTTTCTTTCATAATTCAGAAAGAGCATGCAATTTTAAACAACTTTCTGATTTACTTCTATTATTTAATTTGCTATCTTCTCTTGTTATCCTTTGCTTAAAAGTTTATCTAGGTAAGCTCAGGAGCAGCAAAGAAACTAGGTTCTAGTTGCTGATTAGTGATTGCATATATATAGCAATTGTCATTAGCTGACCCATGTGTTCAGATAGAAACCAGTAGTGCATTGCTGCTCCTTCAACAAATGATACCAAGAGAATTAAGCAAATTTGATAATAGAAAAAAACTGGTAAGTTTAAAATTGTATGTTCTACCGAAATCATGAAAGACATTTTTTTGGGTTTCATGTCCCTTTAAGAATTGGAGAATTAGGAATTATAATGATATTTATTGAAAGGTGGATAGGAAAGTTATGGGAAGAATTAATCAACATTCTAAATTAAATGGATCATTGGAAACAGGTGTTTCCAATGATCAATTTTACTCACTGGAGTTAGCTCCTTTACCTTTATTTTGAAAAGTTTATAATATACTGTTCCTTTAATCTTGAAAATGAAAACTGGAGGGGCAGTTTAAAAACATTATAGAATGTCCCTCTGTAGCATATTGGGAGGGCTTGGGAATTTATCATTTGTTTTCCATAAAAGTAAAGGCACAGAACATCAGCAGAAGCACAAAAGGTTGTTTCTTGTCCTCAGCAAATAATTCAATGGTAGTACAGACCACTGATGTATTTGTATGGAGCTGACAGCCCATGTAGTTGTAAATGTTTTGAAGATGTTATTATATATATCAGGGGTGGGCAAGAGGTAGATTGCGGTCTACCAGTGGACCGCAAGTTAAGTTTGAGGTGACCAC
Organism: Bombina bombina; assembly: GCF_027579735.1. Taxonomy (NCBI): domain Eukaryota; kingdom Metazoa; phylum Chordata; class Amphibia; order Anura; family Bombinatoridae; genus Bombina; species Bombina bombina. The sequence goes on from NC_069509.1 coordinate 70,317,162, forward strand.
CTGGAAAATCTCAAAAGTCTGCATAATAAGAGAAAGATTTCTCACACATCTAGATTCTGAGTGAAGAGCCTCACCACCGTAGATGTATGAGAAATGTTTCTCTTATGCAGACTTTTGAAATTGGCTATGAGTCTATGATGGCGGTATGTGTACTTCAGCATGCGTGACATGGCTGTAGCTGAACTCGCTGCTCCAGCTTTGGTAACTGCCTGTCCCAAACTCTCCTACTTTTTGTCTTGAGTGGTTAGTCCATAGTACAGACTCTTCATGCGCCAAGCTGAGATGCTGCTCGGTATCTCTGGGTTTGGCAGTTCCAGGTCCTGCAATGTCTGATATTCTGCTGCTACTTTCTAGTTCTGTCCTCCGTTACTTGTCACCAGGCTCTGCTGGGTGAATGGTCTGGTGATGTTTTTTTCCCAGGGTCTGTTACTCTCCCTCAAGTTCTTTTACTTACTCTGTACCAGGCTTTGATGCTGCTCTCTGATACTTTCTCTAACACACTAATATTAGCTATACTTTGTGCTAGTTTCTGCAGCTTTCTGTCCCCAGAATTTCTTGTCACCAAATTGCTGTTGCTGCTATCCCAGTCTCTTGTTGCTGTGTAGGCGGTACAGAGCCTGCCACTGTCCCAACTATTTGCAGTAGTCTTCAGCTAGTAGCGGACGGATGGAGAGCAGCCAACAGGACCTGCCAGCTAATCAACCTGACATGGCGTCCAGCCAATAAAATTACTTTGTAGAATGAGTCTGTCTATGATTGGCTGAAAATAGTTCATTGTCATTGTTGTACCTGAGCTGTGGGTTTCCCATGTGTCCCAGGCTTGACTACACCCCTAGCCCTAGACTCTAGCCATCTTGATTGTGAGACTACTTATTCATACGCAGGCCCAGTACACAGGTTGGTTGATGGTCCAAGCGTGAAGTAAAGAGAGAGCTCTCGCAGTAAGTAAAGAGAGCAGCTGTATTTATTATTAAAGAGCGTGGCTGATTTTTAAAGCTGTATTTGTGGCAAAAATTAAATTTTCAGCCAGCAGGTTCTATTTGAGGCAAAAATACAATTTTCAGCCAGTGACTGGTGTTTTATGTTAGGTGACCACATCACTTGGCATAAAATTAGAGGTAGTCCTTGCCTTACAAAAGTCTGCCCACCCCTGATATATACAGATAGATAGATAGATAGATTGATAGCCAGGTACTCATTTAATTCATAAATGCTTGTATTTTTGCACATATATTTATATTTATTGTATTTTTACACATATATATATATATATATATATATATATATATATATATATATTAAAACTGAAATGTGTTTACAGTTTGTAGATCAATTACACAGTATAAACTCATTCTGTCAGTAATGTTATATTAATTGTGTCCAATAGTATTTGTGTCAGATATAATAATATTATTCAGCCATCATGGAGGTCACGTTTACATCTCTAGCTCTATCGGGCATAGGTTACTATTTTACTGGGGATGTCCACAAACATGCCAATAGCATGCTATAATAAATTCTATCTTAGTTCAGTACATCTTTAAACCATTCATACCAGCTGGTATCTGGGACAGTCACAATTTTGTTTTCTGCACTGTAGTACTAATTGCCCCAGAATTCTCTCCACATTGTAAAAATGTACCCTGTGGTAAGGGGGCCTATTTATCAAAGGTCTTGCGGACCTGATCCGACAGTGCGGATCAGGTCCGCAAGACCTCTCTGAATATGGAGAGCAATACGCTCTCCGTATTCAGCATTGCATCAGCAGCTCACAAGAGCTGCTGGTGCAACGCTGACCCCTGCAGACTCGCGGCCAATGGGCCACCAGCAGGGGGGTGTCAATCAACCCAATCGTACTTGATCGGGTTGATTTCCGGCGATTCCTGTCTGCCTCATCAGAGCAGGCGGACAGGGTTATGGAGCAGCGGTCTTTAGACCGCTGCTTCATAACTGCTGTTTCTGGCGAGTCGGAAGACTCGCCAGAAACACGGGCCCACAAGCTCCGTTAATATCTTGATAAATGGTCTTAACATGGATGTCAAACTGAAATTATACTTGTAAGATTTTTGTATCTGACCATTACTGGATTATTAATGAATAACCAAATAAAGCTGTTTCTTCGGCCCTATTTAAAAGGTTGACTATCACACTGAATGCCACTAAGCATTAGTGGGTTAAACTGTAACATTCAATAACTTCAAAGCTAAATATCAGTGTCAAACCTTTGTCAAACAGTGGTAACACATATTTAGTATTAACCCCCGTAAATCAATGGAGACTAAAGAGGAATATGTTAAACATAAAACATCTATTTTATTTGTACAATCATTTAAAACTCACTCACAGTTTAGCTTGGTTTGTGTGGGACCGTGATGACGTCACCACTGACCAGCCTAGTCCTACCCTCGCTGCTGCAGACTGCAGTGACTGCTTGCCTCCCAAGTCCCTCAGCTTGCTCAGCCTGCTGCTTCCCTCTCTCACTCTTCCCGCATGGCTGCATGCATAGGATGCTGAGAGTGGGACTGGGAGTTACTCACTGGGAGGATTCGGAAGTGGGTCAAGGTGGGAAGCGGTAGTGCCAACTAGAGTTCGCAAGTCACAGACTGTCAGTGTCAGGTCACACATGAGGCCCCTGTTCCTCCCACCCCAGCCGGTGCCCAGATTAATAGTTTAATAGCAGCCAGCGCCAGTGGCCCATTTTATAGACTAGTTACCTAGTCACTTGTATACCATAATTAGTCTCAGAGAGGCCCAGTCCACCCCTGCTGAGCGGGCTCAAGGGACAGCAGCTTTGGGCCCCACAACAAAGACTGGGCCCGGGGCAGCTGCCCCTTTTCCCCTATGTTAAAGACGGCCCTGCTGCCATCACCCGACAGAGTCCCCCAGCCCTCTACCGCACAAACTTATCTGCCCCTTGCCATGCCTCCCTAGACAAGAGAGGCACCACCGATTGGCTGTTTTGTTTAGCTCCATCTGGAGAGCCGCCTCTACTCGCACATCAAGAACTGGCACATCAAGAACTGGTACAAGGTATAGGGCTGGGTTGTGGGGGGGGGGGGGGCGCTGCAGGCACTTTGAAAGCCTATACTTCTAGCTTGAAGCCTATACTTCTATCTATCGCACAATTATTATTATTTTTTTAACAAAACAGGACTAGAACTTTTTTGGCTGTATAAATATACATTTTCCAATAGGGGGGCAATTGGAAAATTTATATTTATTCAGCCAAAAAGGTTTTTTTTTTCATTTTCTCTCTGAGAGGGTTCACTTGTGCCTGTGCTCCTGTAGAAGAGCTTCTACTGCTTTTACGTTTAAATAATACTAAGTCCCCCCTAATAGTAAAAAAACCTTCACCCACCAAACCCCCCAAAATAAAAATTCTAACACTAAAAAAACTTTAACTATGCATTGCCCCTAAAGGGGCATTTGTATGGGCATTGCCCTTAAAAGAGCATTCAGCTCTTTACTTCCCTTTAAAAGGGCATTCAGCTCTTTTACAGCCCAATAAAATCACTAATCTTAAAAAAAATCCTAAAACTAAGCCCCAAATATTTACTCATCATTCCTGAAGTCTGGTGGAGAAGGTCTTCTTCCAGGCGAGTCCATCATCTTCTATCTTCATCCGGAGCGAAGGTGGCGCAGAGCGGAGATGCTGAGTGTTCTTCCCAGATGTGCGGATCCAGAGCAGCGGTCCTCAGCGGTGGTCCTCAGCGGCAGTCTTCAGTGGCGGCGATCCTCATCGGCGTCGAGGCTCCTCATGAAAAACATAATGAGGTAGTGGACCATTGCTATATTAGAAAGAGTTCTATTAAAAAGAAGAAGAGAAGAGGCGCCAAATAGTGTGTACCATTTAAGCTACAAGAGGCCAAAACCCCATATGAATCTTACTTACAAGATTTTCAGCACTTGAGAAGTGCCACATGTGCCTTCTGAACAATTAGCAGCCATCCAGCTAGCTGTGATAGCCTATATTCCTCCAGTATCAAGCTATACAAAAGAAAAACACAGAAGTGCCACAATAGTGTGTATCAGTGAGAACAATGACAGATGCGCAAAGTATGATATGTACTCACGAGATGTAGGGCACTTGAGAAGTGCCACAAAGACCTCCTGGACACTTATCAGCTGTCCAGATCACTGTGTTCACAAGTGTTCCTCTGGGCATAAACGAAATATTCAAGATATCTCAGAAACCGCCTCAGGATTCACTCACAAAAATGACATCAAATTGGCAGAAAAAAACTGATATGCCGTGCTACTTATAATATATAAAATGTTTAATTTAAAACAAATCTTTTCACAACGCGTTTCCCGGTTTCTAAGACTGTTTCCTCAGGTGTATACACCTGAGGAAACGGTCTTAGAAACCGGGAAACGCGTTGTGAAAAGATTTGTTTTAAATTAAACATTTTATATATTATAAGTAGCTGTTATAACCCTGAACAAAAAGTGTGAGTGTACTTGTTTTTGTGAGGATTTCCTGAAAGCAGTTCTGTAGAATTTATGCAGCTTACTTGAATAGGTTAACTTAAGCAAAGTGATAGATTTTACAGATAGCTTAATTACAATATGCAATTGGCAATATTAAACTATCTGTCTTAATGTTTGCCTATAAACTATTTCTCCAGAGTCACTGCAGACTTGGAGGTTATAGCTTTAAGCAGAAGGTAACCATACAAATACAATCAGGTATAAATGAGAGAGATTTCAGTAACAATTCACAGGTTACTAAGCATGAAGCTAAATTGACTTAGCATAAGATAATAAGTTATACAACCTGCCTTAGACCTTAGTCAGTTAGAGTCCAGTGCTGCTACAGGTTTCCCAGGAACAGAAGAGTTCAGCGTGTATGAAAATGCTGAACTGCAAGTAACAAGCTTGAGAGTGAGAGGTGAGAGCTGTGGCAGTAGCTGATGATGTCAGTCCTGCACACAGGTGGTTCTGTGTGAAAGGGAGAGAGCTGCAGCACAGGAAGTGGTTGCTCTGTGTAGCAGAAGAATGATTCCCCTATGTCAGATAGCAGATTGGCTGAGAAGCTTTCTCATGCAGGGATGTGAAAACATTAATCCAGCAATGAGGTAAGAGAAGTGGGAGGTTATATAGGGAGTAAGGACAATTGCTTAAAGAGACAGCATAAGCTACACTGTAGAATCTGACATAGCCCCCCCGAAAAGGAACCCACCACGAGGGTTCAGGGAGCTGGACGGTCTGGGTTTCGGCGTTGAAGCAGGGAAACACATCTCGGAGCAGATACAGAAGCACCCGGTTCCCAAGTATCCTCAGAATGATCAAAGCCCCTCCAGTGAATCAAGTATTCCAGTGCCCAGCGTCTACGTCTGGAGTCAATGATAGACTGCACCTCATACTCTTGATCGTGTGAGACTGTATGCGAGACTGCATTTGCAGATAATTTGTCAGAAAGACAAGGCTTTACCAGAGAGACGTGAAATGCGGGATGAATTTTATAGATGTCGGGAAGACGAAGTGTAACAGTAGCAGGATATTTAATATCCACAATTGGAAATGGTCCAATGAATAATTTACTCAATTTCTTTGAGGGAATATGTAATTTTAAATTTTTCGTTGACAACCATACCATTTGGCCTATCTGATACGTTGGTTGAGGAGTGTGACGTAAGTCATAGTATTTTTTCTGCGAATTTTGAGCATGTTGTATATTTTGTTGAGCAATGGTGAAAGTTTGAGAGATATCGTTAACTGTATCATTCACTTTTGGGTTGGAACTTGGTAAGTATGGGTAAAAAGAGATTCTAGGATGTAAGCCATAGTTGACGTAGAATGGATTAAGTCGAGTGGAGGAGTTGGTAGCATTGTTGTAGGCAAACTCTGCCAAAGCTAAATGCTTTGTCCACATTTCTTATTGATTTGAGCAAAAGCAACGCAGATACTGCTCCAACCATTGGTTGGTTCATTCCACTTGCCCGTTGGATTGGGGATGGTAAGAGGTCGTAAGTTTTTGAGTGATATGCAGAGTTTGACAAAGAGATTTCCAAAAACGTGAGGTAAACTGTGAACCCCTGTCCGAGAGTATCACCGTGGGAAGTCCATGTAACCGAACAACTTCTTTAATGAATAACTCACTGGTTTCCTGAGCTGTCGGCAACCCAACTGCTGGAATAAAATGTGCCATTTTACTCAAAAGATCTACAACAACTAGTATTGTAGAAAAGGAAAAAGAGCTTGGGAGGTCAACGATAAAATCCATAGCAATATGGCTCCAGGGAGTTTCGGGTACTGGATAAGATTGGAGTAACCCAACAGGGAAATGACGAGACGGTTTGGAAGTAGAACAGGTTGTACACTGTGCAATGTATTCCTGAACTGTTGAGGTCATCGCTGGCCACCAATAGTGTCGTCGTAGTAAGTCCAGAGTTTTATTAAGACCTAAGTGTCCAGATGTTGGAGAGTCGTGGCAGGAGTAAAGGAGTTGTAACCTATATTGCGGTGGTATGTAAAGGAGGTTTCCATGGTAGTATAAGCCGTCTGCCTTTGCTTGCAAGAGATGCAGTGGCTTTGAGGAATCCTAGGTTTGACAGGTTTGGAATTCAGGATGTGGGGATATAAGTAATCCCAGAATTTTAGAACTAGGAATGACTGTGGATGGAACTTCTTCAGAAGAAGGTCTAGAATCCCATCTGGATAGTGCGTCCGCTTTACCATTACGACTTCCCGGACGGTACATAATCAGAAAGTCAAAACGAGAGAAATATAGATTCCATCGTAGTTGTCTGGAAGATAGGGTTCTGTTCTGCTGTAAATATTGCAAGTTTTTGTGATCAGTTATAACTATAACAGGGAAAGTAGCACCTTCTAGAAGGTGTCGCCACTGTTCAAATGCAGTTTTAATTGCCAATAATTATTTTTCCCCCACGGGATAATTGCGTTCAGCAGGAGACAGGAGTCTGGAGAGATATGCTACCGGATGTAACTTATCTGTTAAAGATGTTTTTTGCGAGAGTATAGCCCCGAGAGCATAATCTGATGCGTCCACTTCGACAATAAACTGTAAGTCGGGGTCTGGGAACTGCAGAATGGGTGCTGTGGTGAAATCTGTTTTTAGTTTTTCGAATACCCTTTCACAGTCCTTAGTCCAGTCAAATGAGTTTTTTCCCTTAGTTAGGTCAGTTAGAGGTTTAGCCGTGTGTGCAAAATTATGTATAAATTTTCGGTAAAAGTTGGCAAAGCCAAGAAACCTCTGTACCTGTTTCTTGGTTTTAGGAGTTGGCCACTGTGTTATAGCATGTATTTTTGAATCGTCCATAGTGATTCCTGTGCTTGAGATAACATAACCCAGAAATGTCACTTTAGGCCTGTTGAACTCACATTTCTCTAATTTGGCGTACAATTTGTGTTGTCTTAAACAAGCTAATACTGTTCTAACATGAGTTAAATGTTGTTGTTGGGATTCAGAGAAGATAAGTATATCGTCTAGGTACACGACTACAAAATTGTCTAAGATGTCATGAAAGTTGTCATTAATAAAGCATTGAAATGTTGCTGGAGCATTATAAAGACCAAACGGCATGACAGTATATTCGTAAAGGCCATATCAAGTTCTAAATGCTGTCAACCATTCATCTCCAGCCCTCATTCGTATGAGGTTATATGCACCCCTGAGATCCAATTTTGTAAAGATCTTGGCAGTGCGTAACCTCTCAATAAGTTCGGGTATTAACGGGAGTGGGTAACGGTTTTTCTTTGTTCTTTTATTTAGCTCCCGATAGTCAATTATGGGCCTAAGTGACTGGTCTTTATTTTTAACAAAAAAGATTCCAGCTCCAGCTGGGGACGTTGATGGTCTAATAAAACCTTTTGCTAGGTTTTCTTGTAGGTATAACTTTAAGTGATCTAATTCAGGTCTTGATAGAGGATATATGTGTCCAACGGGAATTGTTGCACCAGGCAAAAGGTCAATGGGGCAATAGTATGACCTATGGGGCGGTAGAACCTGTGCCTCTGTTTTGTTGAACACATCCTGAAAATCCTCTAGATCACTAGGTAATATAACATCCTTTGTGAGTAAAATATGAGGTAATGGAAAACAAGTCTGATTGCAGTAGGAAGAAGTTAAATCAACAGTCATACGTTGCCAGGCAAAGGTTGGTTTGTGTATGTGTAACCAAGACAACCCAAGGATAATTGGGTATAGAGGACTTGGAATTAAGTCGAAAGATATCGATTCCCTATGTCCAGATCTAGTACAGAGTAATAAAGGTGTTGTTTCATGTGTAATGGGGCCTGTGGAGAGAGAAGAGCCATCAACTAAATTAATGGAGACAGGAGACTGTTTTGCTAGGAAGGGAATTTTATTTAAATTGACAAAATGAATATCAATATAACTTGATGACGCTCCTGTGTCAATAAGAGCCTCAACTTCTATGTGGTGGCGATCCCACTGCAAAGTAAGAGGTAACGTTATATGAGAATGAGTATGTTTAGATAGAGACAGACTAAGTGTGTTAAATTCTATCTTACCAGCTTTTGTCTTTTTAAGAAGTGGACAAGATGACACATCATGCTCTGGGGAGGCACAGTACAAGCATAGTCTCAATGCCCGCCTTCTACTTTTCTCGTCAGTGGAGAGAGGACCATGCATAAAACCTATTTCCATAGGTGATTCGGTTTCCTTGGAACTTGATGGAGAGGGGGTGAACCTTTTGTAGGGAGCTGACGTATTAGACCTCTCATGTTTACGCTCACGTAGTCGTCGGTCTATAGTGGTACAGAGATTGCAAAGATCCTCCAGTCTCTGGGGTATGCCTGTGCGGGACAACTCATCCTTAATATCTTCACTAAGCCCACTTCTAAATTGGTGTCTCAGTGACGCCTCATTACATTTTGACTCAATGGCAAATATTTTAAATTGTGAAATATAATCCTCCACAGGATGCCGGCCTTGTTTTAAGGCCCTGAGTGAAGCCTCAGCAGATTCCTGCTTGAAAGGATCGTCATACAGAGAAGAAAGTGCTTTTAGAAAGTCTTGAAAAGAATCCAATAGGGTATTTTGGTTTTCAAATAAACTATCAGCCCAACTGCGAGGCTCTCCCCTTAAATAGGAAATCATGGTTAAAACCTTAAGGCGATCAGTGCTATAGGTTTTAGGCTTGAGCTCAAACAGGAGTAAACAGGCATTTCTAAATTCTTTGAAATTAAACCTATTACCGCTAAATTTATCAGGTAATGACACTTGCGGTTCAGGTTGAGCGGTTTTTGAAGCGTACATTTCTCTAACACAATCTTTCAACAATTGATACTCAGTTTGCAATTCTCTAATTGACTGGGTAACGTTATCCATACGCTGTGAAAGTGCTGTGACTTGATTAGTGATTTCAGTTAATTCCATAACTGCTTTCAACCTCTCCAAATTTAGGCTGGATTAATCTGTTATAACCCTGAACAAAAAGTGTGAGTGTACTTGTTTTTGTGAGGATTTCCTGAAAGCAGTTCTGTAGAATTTATGCAGCTTACTTGAATAGGTTAACTTAAGCAAAGTGATAGATGTTACAGATAGCTTAATTACAATATGCAATTGGCAATATTAAACTATCTGTCTTAATGTTTGCCTATAAACTATTTCTCCAGAGTCACTGCAGACTTGGAGGTTATAGCTTTAAGCAGAAGGTAACCATACAAATACAATCAGGTATAAATGAGAGAGATTTCAGTAACAATTCACAGGTTACTAAGCATGAAGCTAAATTGACTTAGCATAAGATAATAAGTTATATAACCCGCCTTAGACCTTAGTCAGTTAGAGTCCAGTGCTGCTACAGGTTTCCCAGGAACAGAAGAGTTCAGCGTGTATGAGAATGCTGAACTGCAAGTAACATGCTTGAGAGTGAGAGGTGAGAGCTGTGGCAGTAGCTGATGATGTCAGTCCTGCACACAGGTGGTTCTGTGTGAAAGGGAGAGAGCTGCAGCACAGGAAGTGGTTGCTCTGTGTAGCAGAAGAATTATTCCCCTATGTCAGATAGCAGATTGGCTGAGAAGCTTTCTCATGAAGGGATGTGAAAACATTAATCCAGCAATGAGGTAAGAGAAGTGGGAGGTTATATAGAGAGTAAGGACAATTGCTTAAAGAGACAGCATAAGCTACACTGTAGAATCTGACAGTAGCACGGCATATCAGTTTTTTTCTGCCAATTTGATGTCATTTTTGTGAGTGAATCCTGAGGCGGTTTCGGAGATATCTTGAATATTTAGTTTATGCCCAGAGGAACACTTATGAACACAGTGATCTGGACAGCTGATAAGTGTCCAGTAGGTCTTTGTGGCACTTCTCAAGTGCCCTACATCTCGTGAGTACATATCATACTTTGCGCATCTGTCATTGTTCTCACTGATACACACTATTGTGGCACTTCTGTGTTTTTCTTTTGTATAGCTTGATACTGGAGGAATATAGGCTATCACAGCTAGCTGGACGGCTGCTAATTGTTCAGAAGGCACATGTGGCACTTCTCAAGTGCTGAAAATCTGGTAAGTAAGATTCATATGGGGTTTTGGCCTCTTGTAGCTTAAACGGTACACACTATTTGGCGCCTCTTCTCTTCTTCTTTTTAATAGAACTTGCGACTGCCAACATCGATCTGGAATGAGTTTGCTGCCTGGAGGATTGTGAAATATCTCCTAAAGTGTGGACTTTCTTTGCAATATCTGCATTTGAGATGGTTTTATCATTTGTTTTCTAACTTTTCTCTCATTGAGACGGATATATCACTTTTAACTTGCAATTTATTAATATTGTTATGTTATAATTCTGAGTAGTTTGGACACTACCACACATTTAGTACAGGGTTTTAGTGCACATCACTTTAACACCAATTATATTTTTTGCAGAAAATTTTGAGGGCGCATCTGATTTATATTTTATATTAGAAAGAGTGTTTCCTACTTTTGCTCTTCCAAATTGCCTGCGGTTTTCCATTGTACAAATGACAATGACGTGGACCATTGCTATATTAAGAAGAGTGTTTCTGACTTTTTGGGATTCCAAATGGCTTAGTCACTAACAGTGAGCCCCAACTTTCAGTCGTTTCTTAAAGACCTTGGCATTAGACCTTCACAATGAAGGATGATTGACTCCAAGATTCCAAGGAGGAAGAACAAGGAAGGATGTTGTACGTTAGCAAAGAATGCAAAATGTACTGAATTGGAGTGATTGTGTGTTTCAAATGCTGACATAACTTCATCAGTTTTGGGATCAACCATGTGTTGCATATTGGTTCTTCTAATTCCAGCAGGATCAACTTCAATAAATCCATTTCCAATATGCTACGAATAATTGTAACAATCACTCCTATTCAGTACATTTTGCATTCTTTGCTAACATACAGCATCCTTCCTTGTTCTTCCTCTTTGGATAGCAATAATTCAAGCTGGGAAAAGAGCAATCTAGTCAATCATCCCATATTGTGAAGGTCTAATGCCAAGGTCTATAACCTGAAAGTTGGGGCTCATTGTTAGTGACTAAACCATTTGGAATCCCAAAAAGTCAGAATTACTCTTCTTAATATAGCATTGTGTAATACATATAATAACTGTTATATATTTTAAATTACAATATTATTTATTTCTATCTCAGCAGTAACCACCAACGTGTTTTATATATATATATATATATATATATGTATATATATATATATATGTATATATATATAATCAATGTAAATATTTGCATAGGAAATTAGTACATCTAGGCAAGTATCCCTGCTTGCTTTTCCCCAGAAATTCTTAATATACAATGTTTCCAATGCACAAAAGAATTGTGGGTAAGATATGCAAATTAGATATGCAAATTCACAGTTTTTTTGCTTCAAAAATACTGTTTTGACACAGCGATCCTTTTAAACAGGATTATGACAGCAAACCAGAAATCACTCACTAGACAAGCCTGTTTCGTTCTTTTTGGAACTCATCAGTAGGAGATAGATTTCTGGTTGCTGCATTGGAAAAGCTATTTTCATGGTTAAACCAAAATTCATTTAAATTATGGGGGGAAATAAAAAACTGAAATTAAAATCCTCCATGTCTCAAAACTAAATCAATTTAAATAGTTGCATAGGAAATTAGTACATCTAGTCAAATATCCCCGCTTGCTTTTCCCCAGAAATTCTTAATATACAATGTTTCCAAAGCACAAGAGAATTGTGGATAAGATATGCAAATTTTCAGATTTTTTTGCTTCAAAAATACTGTTCTGACACAGCGATCCTTTTAAACAGGATTATGACAGCAAACCAGAAATCACTCACTAGACAAGCCTGTTTCATTCTTTTTGGAACTCATCAGTAGGAGATAGATTTCTGGTTGCTGCATTGGAAAAGCTATTTTCATGGTTAAACCAAAATTCATTTAAATTATGGGGGAGATAAAAAACTGAAATAAAAATCCTCCATGTCTCAAAATTAAATCAATTTAAATATTTGCATAGGAAATTAGTACATCTAGGCAAATATCCCCACTTGCTTTTCCCCAGAAATTCTTAATATACAATGTTTCCAAAGCACAAGAGAATTGTGGGTAAGATATGCAAATTAGATATGCAAATTCTCAGGTTTTTTTGCTTCAAAAATACTGTTTTGACACAGCGATTCTTTTAAACAGGATTATGACAGCAAACCAGAAATCACTCACTAGACAAGCCTGTTTTGTTCTTTTTGGAACTCATCAGTAGGAGATAGATTTTTGGTTGCTGCATTGGAAAAGCTATTTTCATGGTTAAACCAAAATTCATTAAAATTATGGGGGGAGATAAAAAACCGAAATTAAAATCCTCCATGTCTCAAAATTAAATCAATGTAAATATTTGCATAGGAAATTAGTACATCTAGGCAAGTATCCTGCTTGCTTTTCCCCAGAAATTCTTAATATACAATGTTTCCTATGCACAAGAGAATTGTGTGTAAGATATGCAATTTAGATATTCAAATTCTTAGTTTTTTTGCTTCAAAAATACTGTTTTGACACAGCGATCCTTTTAAACAGGATTATGACAGAAAACCAGAAATCACTCACTAGACAAGCCTGTTTCGTTCTTTTTGGAACTCATTAGTAGGATATACATTTCTGGTTGCTGCATTGGAAAAGCTATTTTCATGGTTAAACCAAAATTCATTAAAATTATGGGGGGAGATAAAAAACTGAAATTAAAATCCTCCATGTCTCAAAATTAAATCAATTTAAATATTTGCATAGGAAATAAGTACATCTAGGCTTGTATCCCCGCTTGCTTTTCCCCAGAAATTCTTAATATACAATGTTTCCAATGCACAAGAGAATTGTGGGTAAGATATGCAAATTCTCATTTTTTTTGCTTCAAAAATACTGTTTTGACACAGTGATCCTTTTAAACAGGATTATGACAGCAAACCAGAAATCACTCACTAGACAGCCTGTTTCGTTCTTTTTGGAACTCATTAATAGGAGATAGATTTCTGGTTGCTGCATTGGAAAAGCTATTTTCATGGTTAAACCAAAATTCATTAAAATTATGGAGGGAGATAAAAAACTGTAATTAAAATCCTCCATGTCTCAAAATTAAATCAATTTAAATATTTACATAGGAAATTAGTACATCTAGGCATGTATCCCCGCTTGCTTTTCCCCAGAAAATCTTAATATACAATGTTTCCAATGCACAAGAGAATTGTGGGTAAGATATGCAAATTAGATATGCAAATTCTCAGCTTTTTGCTTCAAAAATACTGTTTTGACACAGCGATCCTTTTAAACAGGATTATGACAGCAAACCAGAAATCACTCACTAGACAAGCCTGTTTCGTTCTTTTTGGAACTCATCAGTAGGAGATAGATTTCTGGTTGCTGCATTGGAAAAGCTATTTTCATGGTTAAACCAAAATTCATTTAAATTATGGGGGGAGATAAAAAACTGAAATTAAAATCCTCCATGTCTCAAAACTAAATCAATTTAAATAGTTGCATAGGAAATTAGTACATCTAGTCAAATATCCCCGCTTGCTTTTCCCCAGAAATACTTAATATACAATGTTTCCAAAGCACAAGAGAATTGTGGGTAAGATATGCAAATTTTCAGGTTTTTTTGCTTCAAAAATTCTGTTCTGACACAGCGATCCTTTTAAACAGGATTATGACAGCAAACTAGAAATCACTCACTAGACAGCCTGTTTCATTCTTTTTGGAACTCATCAGTAGGAGATAGATTTCTGGTTGCTGCATTGGAAAAGCTATTTTCATGGTTAAACCAAAATTCATTTAAATTATGGGGGAGATAAAAAACTGAAATAAAAATCCTCCATGTCTCAAAATTAAATCAATTTAAATATTTGCATAGGAAATTAGTACATCTAGGCAAATATCCCCACTTGCTTTTCCCCAGAAATTCTTAATATACAATGTTTCCAAAGCACAAGAGAATTGTGGGTAAGATATGCAAATTAGATATGCAAATTCTCAGGTTTTTTTGCTTCAAAAATACTGTTTTGACACAGCGATGCTTTTAAACAGGATTATGACAGCAATCCAGAAATCACTCACTAGACAAGCCTGTTTTGTTCTTTTTGGAACTCATCAGTAGGAGATAGATTTTTGGTTGCTGCATTGGAAAAGCTATTTTCATGGTTAAACCAAAATTCATTAAAATTATGGGGGGAGATAAAAAACCGAAATTAAAATCCTCCATGTCTCAAAATTAAATCAATGTAAATATTTGCATAGGAAATTAGTACATCTAGGCAAGTATCCTGCTTGCTTTTCCCCAGAAATTCTTAATATACAATGTTTCCTATGCACAAGAGAATTGTGTGTAAGATATGCAATTTAGATATTCAAATTCTTAGTTTTTTTGCTTCAAAAATACTGTTTTGACACAGCGATCCTTTTAAACAGGATTATGACAGAAAACCAGAAATCACTCACTAGACAAGCCTGTTTCGTTCTTTTTGGAACTCATTAGTAGGATATACATTTCTGGTTGCTGCATTGGAAAAGCTATTTTCATGGTTAAACCAAAATTCATTAAAATTATGGGGGGAGATAAAAAACTGAAATTAAAATCCTCCATGTCTCAAAATTAAATCAATTTAAATATTTGCATAGGAAATTAGTACATCTAGGCAAGTATCCCCGCTTGCTTTTCCCCAGTAATTCTTAATATACAATGTTTCCAATGCACAAGAGAATTGTGGGTAAGATATGCAAATTCTCAGTTTTTTTGCTTCAAAAATACTGTTCTGACACAGCGATCCTTTTAAACAGGATTATGACAGCAAACTAGAAATCACTCACTAGACAGCCTGTTTCATTCTTTTTGGAACTCATCAGTAGGAGATAGATTTCTGGTTGCTGCATTGGAAAAGCTATTTTCATGGTTAAACCAAAATTCATTTAAATTATGGGGGAGATAAAAAACTGAAATAAAAATCCTCCATGTCTCAAAATTAAATCAATTTAAATATTTGCATAGGAAATTAGTACATCTAGGCAAATATCCCCACTTGCTTTTCCCTAGAAATTCTTAATATACAATGTTTCCAAAGCACAAGAGAATTGTGGGTAAGATATGCAAATTAGATATGCAAATTCTCAGGTTTTTTTGCTTCAAAAATACTGTTTTGACACAGCGATTCTTTTAAACAGGATTATGACAGCAAACCAGAAATCACTCACTAGACAAGCCTGTTTTGTTCTTTTTGGAACTCATCAGTAGGAGATAGATTTTTGGTTGCTGCATTGGAAAAGCTATTTTCATGGTTAAACCAAAATTCATTAAAATTATGGGGGGAGATAAAAAACCGAAATTAAAATCCTCCATGTCTCAAAATTAAATCAATGTAAATATTTGCATAGGAAATTAGTACATCTAGGCAAGTATCCTGCTTGCTTTTCCCCAGAAATTCTTAATATACAATGTTTCCTATGCACAAGAGAATTGTGTGTAAGATATGCAATTTAGATATTCAAATTCTTAGTTTTTTTGCTTCAAAAATACTGTTTTGACACAGCGATCCTTTTAAACAGGATTATGACAGAAAACCAGAAATCACTCACTAGACAAGCCTGTTTCGTTCTTTTTGGAACTAATTAGTAGGATATAAATTTCTGGTTGTTGCATTGGAAAAGCTATTTTCATGGTTAAACCAAAATTCATTAAAATTATGGGGGGAGATAAAAAACTGAAATTAAAATCCTCCATGTCTCAAAATTAAATCAATTTAAATATTTGCATAGGAAATTAGTACATCTAGGCAAGTATCCCCGCTTGCTTTTCCCCAGTAATTCTTAATATACAATGTTTCCAATGCACAAGAGAATTGTGGGTAAGATATGCAAATTCTCATTTTTTTTGCTTCAAAAATACTGTTTTGACACAGCGATCCTTTTAAACAGGATTATGACAGCAAACCAGAAATCACTCACTAGACAAGCCTGTTTCGTTCTTTTTGGAACTCATTAATAGAAGATAGATTTCTGGTTGCTGCATTGGAAAAGCTATTTTCATGGTTAAACCAAAATTCATTAAAATTATGGAGGGAGATAAAAAACTGTAATTAAAATCCTCCATGTCTCAAAATTAAATCAATTTAAATATTTACATAGGAAATTAGTACATCTAGGCATGTATCCCCGCTTGCTTTTCCCCAGAAAATCTTAATATACAATGTTTCCAATGCACAAGAGAATTGTGGGTAAGATATGCAAATTAGATATGCAAATTCTCAGCTTTTTGCTTCAAAAATACTGTTTTGACACAGCGATCCTTTTAAACAGGATTATGACAGCAAACCAGAAATCACTCACTAGACAAGCCTGTTTCGTTCTTTTTGGAACTCATCAGTAGGAGATAGATTTCTGGTTGCTGCATTGGAAAAGCTATTTTCATGGTTAAACCAAAATTCATTTAAATTATGGGGGGAGATAAAAAACTGAAATTAAAATCCTCCATGTCTCAAAACTAAATCAATTTAAATAGTTGCATAGGAAATTAGTACATCTAGTCAAATATCCCCGCTTGCTTTTCCCCAGAAAATCTTAATATACAATGTTTCCAAAGCACAAGAGAATTGTGGGTAAGATATGCAAATTTTCAGGTTTTTTTGCTTCAAAAATTCTGTTCTGACACAGCGATCCTTTTAAACAGGATTATGACAGCAAACTAGAAATCACTCACTAGACAGCCTGTTTCATTCTTTTTGGAACTCATCAGTAGGAGATAGATTTCTGGTTGCTGCATTGGAAAAGCTATTTTCATGGTTAAACCAAAATTCATTTAAATTATGGGGGAGATAAAAAACTGAAATAAAAATCCTCCATGTCTCAAAATTAAATCAATTTAAATATTTGCATAGGAAATTAGTACATCTAGGCAAATATCCCCACTTGCTTTTCCCCAGAAATTCTTAATATACAATGTTTCCAAAGCACAAGAGAATTGTGGGTAAGATATGCAAATTAGATATGCAAATTCTCAGGTTTTTTTGCTTCAAAAATACTGTTTTGACACAGCGATTCTTTTAAACAGGATTATGACAGCAAACCAGAAATCACTCACTAGACAAGCCTGTTTTGTTCTTTTTGGAACTCATCAGTAGGAGATAGATTTTTGGTTGCTGCATTGGAAAAGCTATTTTCATGGTTAAACCAAAATTCATTAAAATTATGGGGGGAGATAAAAAAACGAAATTAAAATCCTCCATGTCTCAAAATTAAATCAATGTAAATATTTGCATAGGAAATTAGTACATCTAGGCAAGTATCCTGCTTGCTTTTCCCCAGAAATTCTTAATATACAATGTTTCCTATGCACAAGAGAATTGTGTGTAAGATATGCAATTTAGATATTCAAATTCTTAGTTTTTTTGCTTCAAAAATACTGTTTTGACACAGCGATCCTTTTAAACAGGATTATGACAGAAAACCAGAAATCACTCACTAGACAAGCCTGTTTCGTTCTTTTTGGAACTCATTAGTAGGATATACATTTCTGGTTGCTGCATTGGAAAAGCTATTTTCATGGTTAAACCAAAATTCATTAAAATTATGGGGGGAGATAAAAAACTGAAATTAAAATCCTCCATGTCTCAAAATTAAATCAATTTAAATATTTGCATAGGAAATTAGTACATCTAGGCAAGTATCCCCGCTTGCTTTTCCCCAGTAATTCTTAATATACAATGTTTCCAATGCACAAGAGAATTGTGGGTAAGATATGCAAATTCTCAGTTTTTTTGCTTCAAAAATACTGTTCTGACACAGCGATCCTTTTAAACAGGATTATGACAGCAAACTAGAAATCACTCACTAGACAGCCTGTTTCATTCTTTTTGGAACTCATCAGTAGGAGATAGATTTCTGGTTGCTGCATTGGAAAAGCTATTTTCATGGTTAAACCAAAATTCATTTAAATTATGGGGGAGATAAAAAACTGAAATAAAAATCCTCCATGTCTCAAAATTAAATCAATTTAAATATTTGCATAGGAAATTAGTACATCTAGGCAAATATCCCCACTTGCTTTTCCCTAGAAATTCTTAATATACAATGTTTCCAAAGCACAAGAGAATTGTGGGTAAGATATGCAAATTAGATATGCAAATTCTCAGGTTTTTTTGCTTCAAAAATACTGTTTTGACACAGCGATTCTTTTAAACAGGATTATGACAGCAAACCAGAAATCACTCACTAGACAAGCCTGTTTTGTTCTTTTTGGAACTCATCAGTAGGAGATAGATTTTTGGTTGCGGCATTGGAAAAGCTATTTTCATGGTTAAACCAAAATTCATTAAAATTATGGGGGGAGATAAAAAACCGAAATTAAAATCCTCCATGTCTCAAAATTAAATCAATGTAAATATTTGCATAGGAAATTAGTACATCTAGGCAAGTATCCTGCTTGCTTTTCCCCAGAAATTCTTAATATACAATGTTTCCTATGCACAAGAGAATTGTGTGTAAGATATGCAATTTAGATATTCAAATTCTTAGTTTTTTTGCTTCAAAAATACTGTTTTGACACAGCGATCCTTTTAAACAGGATTATGACAGAAAACCAGAAATCACTCACTAGACAAGCCTGTTTCGTTCTTTTTGGAACTCATTAGTAGGATATACATTTCTGGTTGCTGCATTGGAAAAGCTATTTTCATGGTTAAACCAAAATTCATTAAAATTATGGGGGGAGATAAAAAACTGAAATTAAAATCCTCCATGTCTCAAAATTAAATCAATTTAAATATTTGCATAGGAAATTAGTACATCTAGGCAAGTATCCCCGCTTGCTTTTCCCCAGTAATTCTTAATATACAATGTTTCCAATGCACAAGAGAATTGTGGGTAAGATATGCAAATTCTCAGTTTTTTTGCTTCAAAAATACTGTTTTGACACAGCGATCCTTTTAAACAGAATTATGACAGCAAACCAGAAATCTAGTGAATATGATAGTGAAAGACAGCACCTATTTTCCTTGTGGGGCACGGGAAAAGGGTTAGCCAAACCCCAATGTATATCCAAGAAGAAGTATTTTTCCAGCCACCAGTTGAATTTTAAAAAAGACCTTTATTCATTTCTTACAGGGTCCATCATATCAACAACGTTTCAAACCTATGCCAGGTTCTTAATCATGTCTACTGAATAGTATACAGGTGTGTCTTTTATACCTGTCCAATTTCTATCAGATTGCACAATAGTGCCATCTTGTGGTTAAAATTTAAAATTGCATGTGACAAATTCTCTAAAGAAATTTACTATAAATTCTTATGTTTTGAGTTAGTCTCTTCATTGTTTATGTATGTTTGTCACATGAAAATTTAAAACCAAATTTATATACATATAATTAAAATTAAAACCTATACACATTATAATATCAGAATCAAATTTGCTACTACAGGTATATGCTATCATAGTCAAAAAAATAATGACCATTCAAAATCTTTATTTAAGCCTTCAGGTATCATTGTGTTTAATCTATTTATCCAAAACATCTCCCTTCTTTTGAGCATCTGGTCTCTGTCACCTCCCCTCCTGGGTCTGTCAACTTGTTCAATAACTTGAAATCTAAGTTGACTGATGTTATGACCCATGGAGAGGAAGTGACAGGAAACAGGAGCCTCCATATTTTTGTTTCTAATGTTGGATTTGTGTTCAGTGATTCTTGTTCTTACCTCCCTGCTCGTTTCTCCTATATAAATCCTGGCACATGGACATTTGATGAGATAAATAGCATATGTGCTTCTACATGTTAGATATTTCTTTATAGGGTATTTGGTTCCCTTAATGGGGTGAAGAAAATCTTTCCCTTTAATTATTGAACTGCAGTGACTGCAATGAAGGCAGGGATAACACCCTCTATTATCAGACCCCAATGTTGTTTGTAAAGACTTCCTATTGCTACCTATATCTGCTCTTACTAGTTCATCTCTCAAATTTTTGGTCTTTTTATAAGCTACCATAGGAATATTTTTGAAGTCCTCCACTTGGGGATTACAGTCTCTCAATATATGCCAGTGTCTATTTATGATGTGTGATATTTTTGTTCCTAGGGAGTTGTATTGGGTAACAAATATCATTCTGTTTTCTTTGGTTTTTTTAGTGTTATTAGTTTCCTTATTTTTAAAGTATTCCAACTGTTTTGTAATTAGTTCTTCTGGGTACCCTCTTCTTTTAAATTTATCTGCCATTTCATTTAGTCTTATGTCACATCTCTTTTCGTCAGTCACTATTCTTTTTACTCTTTTAAATTGACCTTGGGGTATTGCTTCTATTGTTTTTTTTGAATGGAAACTGTTATATTGTAATACTTTATTTTTGTCTGTGGGTTTCACATATAAGTCAGTTTTTAAGAAGCCTTGTTCTTTATATACAAAAGTGTCTAAGAATGCAACTCCTGTTTCTTCCATGTTGAGTGTAAATTTGAGACCAGCTACTGATGTATTAAGATGTTGAACAAATTGCAGTAGGCTACCAGTGTCTCCCCACCATATGCCAAATATGTCATCCACAAATCTCCACCATGCTGCGCCATATTTTAAAAATAATGGATGTGAATATATGAATTTCTCTTCTATGTGGGACATAAAAATATTGGCATATGTTGGGGCTACACTGGAGCCCATTGCAGTGCCTTGCTTTTGTAGAAAAAAAGTGTCTTGAAATAAAAAATAATTGTGGTATAATATGACCGATAATAGATCTATAAGGAATTGTATTTCTTCTTCGTTGTATTTGTTATTGGTTTTCAATGTATTAGTTACTGCTTCAATGCCACTGGTGTGTTTAATTGATGTATATAAGCTAGTGACGTCTAATGTATACAATATGCATTTGTCTCCAATTTGTCCAATGTCTTTTAGTTTAGCAAGAAAGTCATTAGTGTCTTTCAAATATGAGGAAGTGTCTAATAGATGGGGCTGTAATACTTTGTCTAAAAATATTGCAATTTTTGAAAAAATAGAATTAACTCCTGCCACTATTGGGCGTCCTGGTGGTTGATATTTATCTTTGTGTATTTTTGGTGAAATGTATATGACTGGTCTTATTGGGTTTTTTTCAATGAGACATTCTTTGAATTCATTTGTGATAATACCATTTTTGACTGCTGCATTGGTGATACGTTCTATTTCTTTCCCTATTTGAATTGTGGGATCTCTAATCAAGGCTTCATATATTGTGGTGTCATTTAGTTGTCTCTGTATCTCTTTCACATAATCAGTTTTATTTAATAGCACCACTGCTCCGCCCTTATCTGCTTCCTTTATTATGATTTCATTGTTATTTTTTAACTTGTTGATGGTATCTTGTTGCTTCCTATCAATGTGCACTAGTTCTCTCTTTTTGTTTCTTTTTAAGAGATTTTTTACTTCTTTTTGGACTAATTTTGCAAATGTAGTTACACTATGTTGTGTTGGTGGATTGAATTTACTTTTACCTTTAATACCAAATGTTTTAGGATCATTGAACTTAATGTCCTTTTTCTTAGCATCATTCTTGCTTATTACTGGTGTCTCTGTCATGTCTTTTAGTGTAGAGAAATGAACTTTAAGTTTCAATTTCCTAAAAAATCTCTCTAAATCTTGTTCTATGATGAATTCATCATGTGTGTTAGGTAGGCAGTATGATAAACCTTTATTCAGTATGTTGTGTTCTGTTTCTGATAGGGTATAATTGGAGATATTGTGGACTAAATCATCTTCTATGTTTTCTGTATTACAATGCAATTCAGTGATTTTGCTTACCAAGGTATTAGAATTGGTATGTATTTCATTGGATTGGTAGTGTATGGTGTTTGTTGTTGATTTGCTTTCTTTTAAACTCAAGTTGGTGATATTTTCTTTATTTAAAGTGCTAGTGTGATTCACTAAAGTGCTATTTGTTTCTAAAGTGCATGTGTTTGTGGCACTGTTTCTTTTGTAAGTGTCCTCATAAATCATCATAGTGTCCAATTGTAAAGTGTCTAGGTGTTCAACATTTAAAGTGCTTTCTTTATTTGATTCTAAAGTGCATGTGTTATCTACTTCATTACTTTCCAAAGTGCTATAGTTTACAATATTCATTTCATTACTTTCCAAAGTGCTATAGTTTGCAGTGCTTATTTCATTATTGACATTCAAGGGGAAATTTAACATTTTAGTGCCCTTATTACTACTACTAGTTTTTAAAAATGTACAATACTGTGAATTTTTAGTGACATTGTCCATTTCGTTATTTTGTCCATCATCTCTCTGGTAAATTGTACCTTTTGAAAGTCTATGCATAGTCTGTTTAAGTACATTTACTTTACCCAGATTTGCTGCTTCTTCTTGTGTTCTGTTAGTGCTGTGTCCTATTTGTTGTTTATCCATGGGTAACGTAAAAGGTCTTCGATTTTCGGATCCCGTTTCTCCACCATTATTATGCTGTCTTGCGAGTTCATCTTGCTCTTTTTCTTCGTCCTCTTTCTCTGATGTGTTGTGTGGCTCCACTCCGCTCAATGGCGGTAATGCCCCCGCTGGTATCCTCCCGTTCGTCGGGCTCTCTGGCGCTCTGGTTGTGACGTCGAATGACGTGCGCCTCTTCCGATGCTTGCGCCCGGCGCGGTGTGATCTACGTCTGAATCCTCGGTTAAAAAACCGGCAGACGATTCTGAACCACTACCGCTGATGTCATCCTGAGCCGGGCGTTTCCTTGACTCTCTCCTCCGATCTTTGATCTCTACGTTAGGGGGTCTTTGGCTGCTGTTTCTCTGTCGCCATTTGTACACATTACCGGAAGAATAATCCTGCTCATCTCGTATACATTTTGTTCTCTTGCGGATCTCCAGATGTTTACGGTACTCTTGTGTCGATTTTTCCACTTCTTTGATTAATTTGTTATATTCATCCAGTGAGATGTTGTGAATTAGTTGTTCTTTCTGTTCATTTATAATCTCTTTATATTTGTTTATTTCTCTTTGAGCATATTCTACAGTCCATGTTATTATATCGTATGAGCATTTGTTGAGAATATTTTCAAATTTTTCACAATAATCTTTTCTGTCTGAAAATAGTGTTGGACAGGTGGACATCCTCAATCCTCTGGGTATCCTTTGTACTTTATGATATTCGCTCAATGTTATGGCATGTAGTTCCAAAATCATTTTTCTCTTGTTATTTTTTTCAAAGTTCCTGCTTGTTGCTTCCCCAGATGATATTTGTAAAAAGTCTCTATTACCTGATACCGTAGCATATACCTGTTGAGCTGATTCCTCATCGTATGCAAATGTTTTAGGAACCACTTCACTTGTCTTTTCAGCATTTTTTTCAGCCATTTTGTTTGATTGATTCTCTGTAAGTGCAGGTACTTTCTAGGCTCCAAAGTCTAGTGAATATGATAGTGAAAGACAGCACCTATTTTCCTTGTGGGGCACGGGAAAAGGGTTAGCCAAACCCCAATGTATATCCAAGAAGAAGTATTTTTCCAGCCACCAGTTGAATTTTAAAAAAGACCTTTATTCATTTCTTACAGGGTCCATCATATCAACAACGTTTCAAACCTATGCCAGGTTCTTAATCATGTCTACTGAATAGTATACAGGTGTGTCTTTTATACCTGTCCAATTTCTATCAGATTGCACAATAGTGCCATCTTGTGGTTAAAATTTAAAATTGCATGTGACAAATTCTCTAAAGAAATTTACTATAAATTCTTATGTTTTGAGTTAGTCTCTTCATTGTTTATGTATGTTTGTCACATGAAAATTTAAAACCAAATTTATATACATATAATTAAAATTAAAACCTATACACATTATAATATCAGAATCAAATTTGCTACTACAGGTATATGCTATCATAGTCAAAAAAATAATGACCATTCAAAATCTTTATTTAAGCCTTCAGGTATCATTGTGTTTAATCTATTTATCCAAAACATCTCCCTTCTTTTGAGCATCTGGTCTCTGTCACCTCCCCTCCTGGGTCTGTCAACTTGTTCAATAACTTGAAATCTAAGTTGACTGATGTTATGACCCATGGAGAGGAAGTGACAGGAAACAGGAGCCTCCATATTTTTGTTTCTAATGTTGGATTTGTGTTCAGTGATTCTTGTTCTTACCTCCCTGCTCGTTTCTCCTATATAAATCCTGGCACATGGACATTTGATGAGATAAATAGCATATGTGCTTCTACATGTTAGATATTTCTTTATAGGGTATTTGGTTCCCTTAATGGGGTGAAGAAAATCTTTCCCTTTAATTATTGAACTGCAGTGACTGCAATGAAGGCAGGGATAACACCCTCTATTATCAGACCCCAATGTTGTTTGTAAAGACTTCCTATTGCTACCTATATCTGCTCTTACTAGTTCATCTCTCAAATTTTTGGTCTTTTTATAAGCTACCATAGGAATATTTTTGAAGTCCTCCACTTGGGGATTACAGTCTCTCAATATATGCCAGTGTCTATTTATGATGTGTGATATTTTTGTTCCTAGGGAGTTGTATTGGGTAACAAATATCATTCTGTTTTCTTTGGTTTTTTTAGTGTTATTAGTTTCCTTATTTTTAAAGTATTCCAACTGTTTTGTAATTAGTTCTTCTGGGTACCCTCTTCTTTTAAATTTATCTGCCATTTCATTTAGTCTTATGTCACATCTCTTTTCGTCAGTCACTATTCTTTTTACTCTTTTAAATTGACCTTGGGGTATTGCTTCTATTGTTTTTTTTGAATGGAAACTGTTATATTGTAATACTTTATTTTTGTCTGTGGGTTTCACATATAAGTCAGTTTTTAAGAAGCCTTGTTCTTTATATACAAAAGTGTCTAAGAATGCAACTCCTGTTTCTTCCATGTTGAGTGTAAATTTGAGACCAGCTACTGATGTATTAAGATGTTGAACAAATTGCAGTAGGCTACCAGTGTCTCCCCACCATATGCCAAATATGTCATCCACAAATCTCCACCATGCTGCGCCATATTTTAAAAATAATGGATGTGAATATATGAATTTCTCTTCTATGTGGGACATAAAAATATTGGCATATGTTGGGGCTACACTGGAGCCCATTGCAGTGCCTTGCTTTTGTAGAAAAAAAGTGTCTTGAAATAAAAAATAATTGTGGTATAATATGACCGATAATAGATCTATAAGGAATTGTATTTCTTCTTCGTTGTATTTGTTATTGGTTTTCAATGTATTAGTTACTGCTTCAATGCCACTGGTGTGTTTAATTGATGTATATAAGCTAGTGACGTCTAATGTATACAATATGCATTTGTCTCCAATTTGTCCAATGTCTTTTAGTTTAGCAAGAAAGTCATTAGTGTCTTTCAAATATGAGGAAGTGTCTAATAGATGGGGCTGTAATACTTTGTCTAAAAATATTGCAATTTTTGAAAAAATAGAATTAACTCCTGCCACTATTGGGCGTCCTGGTGGTTGATATTTATCTTTGTGTATTTTTGGTGAAATGTATATGACTGGTCTTATTGGGTTTTTTTCAATGAGACATTCTTTGAATTCATTTGTGATAATACCATTTTTGACTGCTGCATTGGTGATACGTTCTATTTCTTTCCCTATTTGAATTGTGGGATCTCTAATCAAGGCTTCATATATTGTGGTGTCATTTAGTTGTCTCTGTATCTCTTTCACATAATCAGTTTTATTTAATAGCACCACTGCTCCGCCCTTATCTGCTTCCTTTATTATGATTTCATTGTTATTTTTTAACTTGTTGATGGTATCTTGTTGCTTCCTATCAATGTGCACTAGTTCTCTCTTTTTGTTTCTTTTTAAGAGATTTTTTACTTCTTTTTGGACTAATTTTGCAAATGTAGTTACACTATGTTGTGTTGGTGGATTGAATTTACTTTTACCTTTAATACCAAATGTTTTAGGATCATTGAACTTAATGTCCTTTTTCTTAGCATCATTCTTGCTTATTACTGGTGTCTCTGTCATGTCTTTTAGTGTAGAGAAATGAACTTTAAGTTTCAATTTCCTAAAAAATCTCTCT
Source organism: Bombina bombina (assembly GCF_027579735.1). Lineage (NCBI taxonomy): Eukaryota > Metazoa > Chordata > Amphibia > Anura > Bombinatoridae > Bombina > Bombina bombina. The sequence goes on from NC_069509.1 coordinate 70,343,630, forward strand.
AAATCTTGTTCTATGATGAATTCATCATGTGTGTTAGGTAGGCAGTATGATAAACCTTTATTCAGTATGTTGTGTTCTGTTTCTGATAGGGTATAATTGGAGATATTGTGGACTAAATCATCTTCTATGTTTTCTGTATTACAATGCAATTCAGTGATTTTGCTTACCAAGGTATTAGAATTGGTATGTATTTCATTGGATTGGTAGTGTATGGTGTTTGTTGTTGATTTGCTTTCTTTTAAACTCAAGTTGGTGATATTTTCTTTATTTAAAGTGCTAGTGTGATTCACTAAAGTGCTATTTGTTTCTAAAGTGCATGTGTTTGTGGCACTGTTTCTTTTGTAAGTGTCCTCATAAATCATCATAGTGTCCAATTGTAAAGTGTCTAGGTGTTCAACATTTAAAGTGCTTTCTTTATTTGATTCTAAAGTGCATGTGTTATCTACTTCATTACTTTCCAAAGTGCTATAGTTTACAATATTCATTTCATTACTTTCCAAAGTGCTATAGTTTGCAGTGCTTAAAAGTAAAAAAAAAAAAAGGTAAAAGTAAATTCAATCCACCAACACAACATAGTGTAACTACATTTGCAAAATTAGTCCAAAAAGAAGTAAAAAATCTCTTAAAAAGAAACAAAAAGAGAGAACTAGTGCACATTGATAGGAAGCAACAAGATACCATCAACAAGTTAAAAAATAACAATGAAATCATAATAAAGGAAGCAGATAAGGGCGGAGCAGTGGTGCTATTAAATAAAACTGATTATGTGAAAGAGATACAGAGACAACTAAATGACACCACAATATATGAAGCCTTGATTAGAGATCCCACAATTCAAATAGGGAAAGAAATAGAACGTATCACCAATGCAGCAGTCAAAAATGGTATTATCACAAATGAATTCAAAGAATGTCTCATTGAAAAAAACCCAATAAGACCAGTCATATACATTTCACCAAAAATACACAAAGATAAATATCAACCACCAGGACGCCCAATAGTGGCAGGAGTTAATTCTATTTTTTCAAAAATTGCAATATTTTTAGACAAAGTATTACAGCCCCATCTATTAGACACTTCCTCATATTTGAAAGACACTAATGACTTTCTTGCTAAACTAAAAGACATTGGACAAATTGGAGACAAATGCATATTGTATACATTAGACGTCACTAGCTTATATACATCAATTAAACACACCAGTGGCATTGAAGCAGTAACTAATACATTGAAAACCAATAACAAATACAACGAAGAAGAAATACAATTCCTTATAGATCTATTATCGGTCATATTATACCACAATTATTTTTTATTTCAAGACACTTTTTTTCTACAAAAGCAAGGCACTGCAATGGGCTCCAGTGTAGCCCCAACATATGCCAATATTTTTATGTCCCACATAGAAGAGAAATTCATATATTCACATCCATTATTTTTAAAATATGGCGCAGCATGGTGGAGATTTGTGGATGACATATTTGGCATATGGTGGGGAGACACTGGTAGCCTACTGCAATTTGTTCAACATCTTAATACATCAGTAGCTGGTCTCAAATTTACACTCAACATGGAAGAAACAGGAGTTGCATTCTTAGACACTTTTGTATATAAAGAACAAGGCTTCTTAAAAACTGACTTATATGTGAAACCCACAGACAAAAATAAAGTATTACAATATAACAGTTTCCATTCAAAAAAAACAATAGAAGCAATACCCCAAGGTCAATTTAAAAGAGTAAAAAGAATAGTGACTGACGAAAAGAGATGTGACATAAGACTAAATGAAATGGCAGATAAATTTAAAAGAAGAGGGTACCCAGAAGAACTAATTACAAAACAGTTGGAATACTTTAAAAATAAGGAAACTAATAACACTAAAAAAACCAAAGAAAACAGAATGATATTTGTTACCCAATACAACTCCCTAGGAACAAAAATATCACACATCATAAATAGACACTGGCATATATTGAGAGACTGTAATCCCCAAGTGGAGGACTTCAAAAATATTCCTATGGTAGCTTATAAAAAGACCAAAAATTTGAGAGATGAACTAGTAAGAGCAGATATAGGTAGCAATAGGAAGTCTTTACAAACAACATTGGGGTCTGATAATAGAGGGTGTTATCCCTGCCTTCATTGCAGTCACTGCAGTTCAATAATTAAAGGGAAAGATTTTCTTCACCCCATTAAGGGAACCAAATACCCTATAAAGAAATATCTAACATGTAGAAGCACATATGCTATTTATCTCATCAAATGTCCATGTGCCAGGATTTATATAGGAGAAACGAGCAGGGAGGTAAGAACAAGAATCACTGAACACAAATCCAACATTAGAAACAAAAATATGGAGGCTCCTGTTTCCTGTCACTTCCTCTCCATGGGTCATAACATCAGTCAACTTAGATTTCAAGTTATTGAACAAGTTGACAGACCCAGGAGGGGAGGTGACAGAGACCAGATGCTCAAAAGAAGGGAGATGTTTTGGATAAATAGATTAAACACAATGATACCTGAAGGCTTAAATAAAGATTTTGAATGGTCATTATTTTTTTGACTATGATAGCATATACCTGTAGTAGCAAATTTGATTCTGATATTATAATGTGTATAGGTTTTAATTTTAATTATATGTATATAAATTTGGTTTTAAATTTTCATGTGACAAACATACATAAACAATGAAGAGACTAACTCAAAACATAAGAATTTATAGTAAATTTCTTTAGAGAATTTGTCACATGCAATTTTAAATTTTAACCACAAGATGGCACTATTGTGCAATCTGATAGAAATTGGACAGGTATAAAAGACACACCTGTATACTATTCAGTAGACATGATTAAGAACCTGGCATAGGTTTGAAACGTTGTTGATATGATGGACCCTGTAAGAAATGAATAAAGGTCTTTTTTAAAATTCAACTGGTGGCTGGAAAAATACTTCTTCTTGGATATACATTGGGGTTTGGCTAACCCTTTTCCCGTGCCCCACAAGGAAAATAGGTGCTGTCTTTCACTATCATATTCACTAGACTTTGGAGCCTAGAAAGTACCTGCACTTACAGAGAATCAATCAAACAAAATGGCTGAAAAAAATGCTGAAAAGACAAGTGAAGTGGTTCCTAAAACATTTGCATACGATGAGGAATCAGCTCAACAGGTATATGCTACGGTATCAGGTAATAGAGACTTTTTACAAATATCATCTGGGGAAGCAACAAGCAGGAACTTTGAAAAAAATAACAAGAGAAAAATGATTTTGGAACTACATGCCATAACATTGAGCGAATATCATAAAGTACAAAGGATACCCAGAGGATTGAGGATGTCCACCTGTCCAACACTATTTTCAGACAGAAAAGATTATTGTGAAAAATTTGAAAATATTCTCAACAAATGCTCATACGATATAATAACATGGACTGTAGAATATGCTCAAAGAGAAATAAACAAATATAAAGAGATTATAAATGAACAGAAAGAACAACTAATTCACAACATCTCACTGGATGAATATAACAAATTAATCAAAGAAGTGGAAAAATCGACACAAGAGTACCGTAAACATCTGGAGATCCGCAAGAGAACAAAATTTATACGAGATGAGCAGGATTATTCTTCCGGTAATGTGTACAAATGGCGACAGAGAAACAGCAGCCAAAGACCCCCTAACGTAGAGATCAAAGATCGGAGGAGAGAGTCAAGGAAACGCCCGGCTCAGGATGACATCAGCGGTAGTGGTTCAGAATCGTCTGCCGGTTTTTTAACCGAGGATTCAGACGTAGATCACACCGCGCCGGGCGCAAGCATCGGAAGAGGCGCACGTCATTCGACGTCACAACCAGAGCGCCAGAGAGCCCGACGAACGGGAGGATACCAGCGGGGGCATTACCGCCATTGAGCGGAGTGGAGCCACACAACACATCAGAGAAAGAGGACGAAGAAAAAGAGCAAGATGAACTCGCAAGACAGCATAATAATGGTGGAGAAACGGGATCCGAAAATCGAAGACCTTTTACGTTACCCATGGATAAACAACAAATAGGACACAGCACTAACAGAACACAAGAAGAAGCAGCAAATCTGGGTAAAGTAAATGTACTTAAACAGACTATGCATAGACTTTCAAAAGGTACAATTTACCAGAGAGATGATGGACAAAATAACGAAATGGACAATGTCACTAAAAATTCACAGTATTGTACATTTTTAAAAACTAGTAGTAGTAATAAGGGCACTAAAATGTTAAATTTCCCCTTGAATGTCAATAATGAAATAAGCACTGCAAACTATAGCACTTTGGAAAGTAATGAAATGAATATTGTAAACTATAGCACTTTGGAAAGTAATGAAGTAGATAACACATGCACTTTAGAATCAAATAAAGAAAGCACTTTAAATGTTGAACACCTAGACACTTTACAATTGGACACTATGATGATTTATGAGGACACTTACAAAAGAAACAGTGCCACAAACACATGCACTTTAGAAACAAATAGCACTTTAGTGAATCACACTAGCACTTTAAATAAAGAAAATATCACCAACTTGAGTTTAAAAGAAAGCAAATCAACAACAAACACCATACACTACCAATCCAATGAAATACATACCAATTCTAATACCTTGGTAAGCAAAATCACTGAATTGCATTGTAATACAGAAAACATAGAAGATGATTTAGTCCACAATATCTCCAATTATACCCTATCAGAAACAGAACACAACATACTGAATAAAGGTTTATCATACTGCCTACCTAACACACATGATGAATTCATCATAGAACAAGATTTAGAGAGATTTTTTAGGAAATTGAAACTTAAAGTTCATTTCTCTACACTAAAAGACATGACAGAGACACCAGTAATAAGCAAGAATGATGCTAAGAAAAAGGACATTAAGTTCAATGATCCTAAAACATTTGGTATTAAAGGTAAAAGTAAATTCAATCCACCAACACAACATAGTGTAACTACATTTGCAAAATTAGTCCAAAAAGAAGTAAAAAATCTCTTAAAAAGAAACAAAAAGAGAGAACTAGTGCACATTGATAGGAAGCAACAAGATACCATCAACAAGTTAAAAAATAACAATGAAATCATAATAAAGGAAGCAGATAAGGGCGGAGCAGTGGTGCTATTAAATAAAACTGATTATGTGAAAGAGATACAGAGACAACTAAATGACACCACAATATATGAAGCCTTGATTAGAGATCCCACAATTCAAATAGGGAAAGAAATAGAACGTATCACCAATGCAGCAGTCAAAAATGGTATTATCACAAATGAATTCAAAGAATGTCTCATTGAAAAAAACCCAATAAGACCAGTCATATACATTTCACCAAAAATACACAAAGATAAATATCAACCACCAGGACGCCCAATAGTGGCAGGAGTTAATTCTATTTTTTCAAAAATTGCAATATTTTTAGACAAAGTATTACAGCCCCATCTATTAGACACTTCCTCATATTTGAAAGACACTAATGACTTTCTTGCTAAACTAAAAGACATTGGACAAATTGGAGACAAATGCATATTGTATACATTAGACGTCACTAGCTTATATACATCAATTAAACACACCAGTGGCATTGAAGCAGTAACTAATACATTGAAAACCAATAACAAATACAACGAAGAAGAAATACAATTCCTTATAGATCTATTATCGGTCATATTATACCACAATTATTTTTTATTTCAAGACACTTTTTTTCTACAAAAGCAAGGCACTGCAATGGGCTCCAGTGTAGCCCCAACATATGCCAATATTTTTATGTCCCACATAGAAGAGAAATTCATATATTCACATCCATTATTTTTAAAATATGGCGCAGCATGGTGGAGATTTGTGGATGACATATTTGGCATATGGTGGGGAGACACTGGTAGCCTACTGCAATTTGTTCAACATCTTAATACATCAGTAGCTGGTCTCAAATTTACACTCAACATGGAAGAAACAGGAGTTGCATTCTTAGACACTTTTGTATATAAAGAACAAGGCTTCTTAAAAACTGACTTATATGTGAAACCCACAGACAAAAATAAAGTATTACAATATAACAGTTTCCATTCAAAAAAAACAATAGAAGCAATACCCCAAGGTCAATTTAAAAGAGTAAAAAGAATAGTGACTGACGAAAAGAGATGTGACATAAGACTAAATGAAATGGCAGATAAATTTAAAAGAAGAGGGTACCCAGAAGAACTAATTACAAAACAGTTGGAATACTTTAAAAATAAGGAAACTAATAACACTAAAAAAACCAAAGAAAACAGAATGATATTTGTTACCCAATACAACTCCCTAGGAACAAAAATATCACACATCATAAATAGACACTGGCATATATTGAGAGACTGTAATCCCCAAGTGGAGGACTTCAAAAATATTCCTATGGTAGCTTATAAAAAGACCAAAAATTTGAGAGATGAACTAGTAAGAGCAGATATAGGTAGCAATAGGAAGTCTTTACAAACAACATTGGGGTCTGATAATAGAGGGTGTTATCCCTGCCTTCATTGCAGTCACTGCAGTTCAATAATTAAAGGGAAAGATTTTCTTCACCCCATTAAGGGAACCAAATACCCTATAAAGAAATATCTAACATGTAGAAGCACATATGCTATTTATCTCATCAAATGTCCATGTGCCAGGATTTATATAGGAGAAACGAGCAGGGAGGTAAGAACAAGAATCACTGAACACAAATCCAACATTAGAAACAAAAATATGGAGGCTCCTGTTTCCTGTCACTTCCTCTCCATGGGTCATAACATCAGTCAACTTAGATTTCAAGTTATTGAACAAGTTGACAGACCCAGGAGGGGAGGTGACAGAGACCAGATGCTCAAAAGAAGGGAGATGTTTTGGATAAATAGATTAAACACAATGATACCTGAAGGCTTAAATAAAGATTTTGAATGGTCATTATTTTTTTGACTATGATAGCATATACCTGTAGTAGCAAATTTGATTCTGATATTATAATGTGTATAGGTTTTAATTTTAATTATATGTATATAAATTTGGTTTTAAATTTTCATGTGACAAACATACATAAACAATGAAGAGACTAACTCAAAACATAAGAATTTATAGTAAATTTCTTTAGAGAATTTGTCACATGCAATTTTAAATTTTAACCACAAGATGGCACTATTGTGCAATCTGATAGAAATTGGACAGGTATAAAAGACACACCTGTATACTATTCAGTAGACATGATTAAGAACCTGGCATAGGTTTGAAACGTTGTTGATATGATGGACCCTGTAAGAAATGAATAAAGGTCTTTTTTAAAATTCAACTGGTGGCTGGAAAAATACTTCTTCTTAGCAAACCAGAAATCACTCACTAGACAAGCCTGTTTTGGTTTTTTTGGAACTCATCAGTAGGATATACATTTCTGGTTGCTGCATTGGAAAAGCTATTTTCATAGTTAAACCAAAATTCATTAAAATTATGGGGGGAGATAAAAAACTGAAATTAAAATCCTCCATGTCTCAAAATTAAATCAATTTAAATATTTGCATAGGAAATAAGTACATCTAGGCTTGTATCCCCGCTTGCTTTTCCCCAGAAATTCTTAATATACAATGTTTCCAATGCACAAGAGAATTGTGGGTAAGATATGCAAATTCTCATTTTTTTTTGCTTCAAAAATACTGTTTTGACACAGCGATCCTTTTAAACAGGATTATGACAGCAAACCAGAAATCACTCACTAGACAAGCCTGTTTCGCTCTTTTTGGAACTCATTAGTAGGAGATAGATTTCTGGTTGCTGCATTGGAAAAGCTATTTTCATGGTTAAACCAAAATTCATTAAAATTATGGAGGGAGATAAAAAACTGTAATTAAAATCCTCCATGTCTCAAAATTAAATCAATTTAAATATTTACATAGGAAATTAGTACATCTAGGCAAGTATCCCCGCTTGCTTTTCCCCAGAAAATCTTAATATACAATGTTTCCAATGCACAAGAGAATTGTGGGTAAGATATGCAAATTCTCAGTTTTTTGCTTCAAAAATACTGTTTTGACACAGCGATCCTTTTAAACAGGATTATGACAGCAAACCAGAAATCACTCACTAGACAAGCCTGTTTCGATCTTTTTGGAACTCATCAGTAGGAGATAGATTTCTGGTTGCTGCATTGGAAAAGCTATTTTCATGGTTAAACCAAAAATCATTAAAATTATGGGGGGAGATTAAAAAAAATGAAAATAAAAACCTCGATGTCTCAAAATTAAATCAATATAAATATTTGCATAGGAAATTAGTACATCTAGGCAAGTATCCCCGCTTGCTTTTCCCCAGAAATTCTTAATATACAATGTTTCCAATGCACAAGAGAATTGTGGGTAAAATATGCAAATTAGATATGCAAATTCTCTGTTTTTTTGCTTCAAACATACTATTATGACACAGCGATCCTTTTAAACAGGATTATGACAGCAAACCAGAAATCACTCACTAGACAAGCCTGTTTTGTTCTTTTTGGAACTCATCAGTAGGAGATAAATTTGTGGTTGCTGCATTGGAAAAGCTATTTCCATGGTTAAACCAAAATTCATTAAAATTATGGGGGGAGATAAAAAACTGAAATTGAAATCCTCCATGTCTCAAAATTAAATCAATGTAAATATTTGCATAGGAAATAAGTACATCTAGGCAAGTATCCCCGCTTGCTTTTCCCCAGAAATTCTTAATATACAATGTTTCCAATGCACAAGAGAATTGTGTGTAAGATATGCAAATTAGATATGCAAATTCTCAGGGTTTTTTTTGCTTCAAAAATACTGTTTTGACACAGCGATCCTTTTAAACAGGATTATGACAGCAAACCAGAAATCACTCACTAGAGAAGCCTGTTTCGTTCTTTTTGGAACTCATCAGTAGGAGATAGATTTGTGGTTGCTGCATTGGAAAAGCTATTTTCATGGTTAAACCAAAATTCATTAAAATTATGGGGGGGGGGGTAAAAAACTGAAATTAAAATTCTCCATGTCTCAAAATTAAATCAATGTAAATATTTGCATAGGAAATTAGTACATCTAGGCAAGTATCCCCGCTTGCTTTCCCCGAGAAATTCTTAATATACAATGTTTCCAATGCACAAGAGAATTGTGGGTAAGATATGCAAATTAGACATGCAAATTCTCATTTTTTTTTTGCTTCAAAAATACTATTTTGACACAGCGATCCTTTAAAACAGGACAGCAAACCAGAAATCACTATTTCGTTCTTTTTGGAACTCATCAGTAGGAGATAGATTTGTGGTTGCTGCATTGGAAAAGCTATTTTCATGGTTAAACCAAAATTCATTAAAATTATGGGGGAGATAAAAAACTGAAATTAAAATTCTCCATGTCTCAAAATTAACTCAATGTAAATATTTGCATAGGAAATTAGTACATCTAGGCAAGTATCCCCGCTTGCTTTTCCCCAGAAATTCTTAATATACAATGTTTCCAATGCACAAGAGAATTGTGGGTAAGATATGCAAATTAGATATGCAAATTCTCAGGTTTTTTGCTTCAAAAATACTGTTTTGACACAGCGATCCTTTTAAACAGAATTATGACAGCAAACCAGAAATCACTCACTAGAAAAGCCTGTTTCGGTTTTTTTGGAACTCATCAGTAGGATATAGATTTCTGGTTGCTGCATTGGAAAAGCTATTTTCATGGTTAAACCAAAATTCATTAAAATTATGGGGGGAGATAAAAAACTGAAATTAAAATCCTCCATGTCTCAAAATTAAATCAATTTAAATATTTGCATAGGAAATTAGTACATCTAGGCTTGTATCCCCGCTTGCTTTTCCCCAGAAATTCTTAATATACCATGATTCCAATGCACAAGAGAATTGTGTGTAAGATATGCAAATTCTCAGGGTTTTTTTGCTTCAAAAATACTGTTTTGACACAGCGATCTTTTTAAACAGTATTATGACAGCGAACCAGAAATCACTCACTAGACAAGCCTGTTTCGTTCTTTTTGGAACTCATCAATAGGAGATAGATTTCTGGTTGCTGCATTGGAAAAGCTATTTTCATGGTTAAACCAAAATTCATTAAAATTATGGGGGAGATAAAAAAAAAAGAAATTAAAATCCTCCATGTCTCAAAATAAATTCAGTGTAAATATTTGCATAGGAAATTAGTACATCTAGGCAAGTATCCCCGCTTGCTTTTTCCCAGAAATTCTTAATATACAATGTTTCCAATGCACAAGAGAATTGTGGGTAAGATATGCAAATTCTCAGTTTTTTTTGCTTCAAAAATACTGTTTTGACACAGCGATCCTTTTAAACAGGATTATGACAGCAAACCAGAAATCACTCACTAGAGAAGCCTGTTTCGTTCTTTTTGGAACTCATCAGTAGGAGATAGATTTGTGGTTGCTGCATTGAAAAAGCTATTTTCATGGTTAAACCAAAATTCATTAAAATTATGGGGGAGATAAAAAACTGAAATTAAAATTCTCCATGTATCAAAATTAAATCAATGTAAATATTTGCATAGGAAATTAGTACATCTAGGCAAGTATCCCCGCTTGCTTTCCCCCAGAAATTCTTAATATACAATGTTTCCAATGCACAAGAGAATTGTGGGTAAGATATGCAAATTCTCATTTTTTTTGCTTCAAAAATACTATTTTGACACAGCGATCCTTTAAAACAGGACAGCAAACCAGAAATCACTGTTTCATTCTTTTTGGAACTCATCAGTAGGAGATAGATTTGTGGTTGCTGCATTGGAAAAGCTATTTTCATGGTTAAACCAAAATTCATTAAAATTATGGGGGAGATAAAAAACTGAAATTAAAATTCTCCATGTCTCAAAATTAACTCAATGTAAATATTTGCATAGGAAATTAGTACATCTAGGCAAGTATCCCCGCTTGCTTTTCCCCAGAAATTCTTAATATACAATGTTTTAAATGCACAAGAGAATTGTGGGTAAGATATGCAAATTAGATATGCAAATTCTCAGGTTTTTTGCTTCAAAAATACTGTTATGACACAGCGATCCTTTTAAACAGGATTATGACAGCAAACCAGAAATCACTCACTAGACAAGCCTGTTTCGTTCTTTTTGGAACTCATCAGTAGGAGATAGATTTCTGGTTGTTGCATTGGAAAAGCTATTTTCATGGTTAAACCAAAATTCATTAAAATTATGGGGAGAGATAAAAAACTGAAATTAAAATCCTCCATGTCTCAAATTTCAATCAATGTAAATATTTGCATAGGAAATTAGTAAATCTAGGCAAGTATCCCCGCTTGCTTTTCCCAAAAAATCTTAATATACAATGTTTCCAATGCATGAGAGAATTGTGGGTAAGATATGCAAATTAGATATGCAAATTCTCAGGTTTTTTTGCTTCAAAAATACTGTTTTGACACAGCGATCCTTTTAAACAGGATTATGACAGCAAACCAGAAATCACTCACTAGACAAGCCTGTTTCTTTCTTTTTGGAACTCATCAGTAGGAAAGAGATTTCGGGTTGCTGCATTGGAAAAGCTATTTTCATGGTTAAACCAAAATTCATTAACATTATGGGGGGAGATAAAAAAAATGAAATTAAAATCCTCCATGTCTCAAAATTAACTCAATGTAAATATTTGCATAGGAAATTAGTACATCTAGGCAAGTATCGCCGCTTGCTTTTCCCCAGAAATTCTTAATATACAATGTTTCCAATGCACAAGAGAATTGTGGGTAAGATATGCAAATTAGATATGCAAATTCTCAGTTTTTTTGCTTCAAAAATAATGTTATGACACAGCGATCCTTTTAAACAGTATTATGACAGCGAACCAGAAATCACTCACTAGACAAGCCTGTTTCATTCTTTTTGGAACTCATCAGTAGGAGATAGATTTCTGATTGCTGCATTGGAAAAGCTATTTTCATGGTTAAACCAAAATTCATTAAAATTATGGGTAGATAAAAAAAAAAAAAAAAATTAAAATCCTCCATGTCTCAAAATAAACTCAGTGTAAATATTTGCATAGGAAATTAGTACATCTAGGCAAGTATCCCCGCTTGCTTTTTCCCAGAAATTCTTAATATACAATGTTTCCAATGCACAAGAGAATTGTGGGTAAGATATGCAAATTCTCAGTTTTTTTTGCTTCAAAAATACTGTTTTGACACAGCGATCCTTTTAAACAGGATTATGACAGCAAACCAGAAATCACTCACTAGACAAGCCTGTTTCGTTCTTTTTGGAACTCATCAGTAGGAGAAAGATTTGTGGTTGCTGTATTGGAAAAGCTATTTTCATGGTTAAACCAAAATTCATTAAAATTATGGGGGAGATAAAAAACTGAAATTAAAATTCTCCATGTCTCAAAATTAAATCAATGTAAATATTTGCATAGTAAATTAATACATCTAGGCAAGTATCCCCACTTGCTTTTCCCCAGAAATTCTTAATATACAATGTTTCCAATGCACAAGAGAATTGTGGGTAAGATATGCAAATTCTCATTTTTTTTGCTTCAAAAATACTGTTTTGACACAGCGATCCTTTTAAACAGGATTATGACAGCAAACCAGAAATCACTCACTAGAGAAGCCTGTTTCGTTCTTTTTGGAACTCATCAGTAGGAGATAGATTTGTGGTTGCTGCATTGGAAAAGCTATTTTCATGGTTAAACCAAAATTCATTAAAATTATGGGGGGGGATAAAAAACTGAAATTAAAATTCTCCATGTCTCAAAATTAAATCAATGTAAATATTTGCATAGGAAATTAGTACATCTAGGCAAGTATCCCCGCTTGCTTTCCCCGAGAAATTCTTAATATACAATGTTTCCAATGCACAAGAGAATTGTGGGTAAGATATGCAAATTAGACATGCAAATTCTCATTTTTTTTGCTTCAAAAATACTATTTTGACACAGCGATCCTTTAAAACAGGACAGCAAACCAGAAATCACTATTTCGTTCTTTTTGGAACTCATCAGTAGGAGATAGATTTGTGGTTGCTGCATTGGAAAAGCTATTTTCATGGTTAAACCAAAATTCATTAAAATTATGGGGGAGATAAAAAACTGAAATTAAAATTCTCCATGTCTCAAAATTAACTCAATGTAAATATTTGCATAGGAAATTAGTACATCTAGGCAAGTATCCCCGCTTGCTTTTCCCCAGAAATTCTTAATATACAATGTTTCCAATGCACAAGAGAATTGTGGGTAAGATATGCAAATTAGATATGCAAATTCTCAGGTTTTTTGCTTCAAAAATACTGTTTTGACACAGCGATCCTTTTAAACAGAATTATGACAGCAAACCAGAAATCACTCACTAGAAAAGCCTGTTTCGGTTTTTTTGGAACTCATCAGTAGGATATAGATTTCTGGTTGCTGCATTGGAAAAGCTATTTTCATGGTTAAACCAAAATTCATTAAAATTATGGGGGGAGATAAAAAACTGAAATTAAAATCCTCCATGTCTCAAAATTAAATCAATTTAAATATTTGCATAGGAAATTAGTACATCTAGGCTTGTATCCCCGCTTGCTTTTCCCCAGAAATTCTTAATATACCATGATTCCAATGCACAAGAGAATTGTGTGTAAGATATGCAAATTCTCAGGGTTTTTTTGCTTCAAAAATACTGTTTTGACACAGCGATCTTTTTAAACAGTATTATGACAGCGAACCAGAAATCACTCACTAGACAAGCCTGTTTCGTTCTTTTTGGAACTCATCAATAGGAGATAGATTTCTGGTTGCTGCATTGGAAAAGCTATTTTCATGGTTAAACCAAAATTCATTAAAATTATGGGGGAGATAAAAAAAAAAGAAATTAAAATCCTCCATGTCTCAAAATAAACTCAGTGTAAATATTTGCATAGGAAATTAGTACATCTAGGCAAGTATCCCCGCTTGCTTTTTCCCAGAAATTCTTAATATACAATGTTTCCAATGCACAAGAGAATTGTGGGTAAAATATGCAAATTCTCAGTTTTTTTTGCTTCAAAAATACTGTTTTGACACAGCGATCCTTTTAAACAGGATTATGACAGCAAACCAGAAATCACTCACTAGAGAAGCCTGTTTCGTTCTTTTTGGAACTCATCAGTAGGAGATAGATTTGTGGTTGCTGCATTGAAAAAGCTATTTTCATGGTTAAACCAAAATTCATTAAAATTATGGGGGAGATAAAAAACTGAAATTAAAATTCTCCATGTCTCAAAATTAAATCAATGTAAATATTTGCATAGGAAATTAGTACATCTAGTCAAGTATCCCCGCTTGCTTTCCCCCAGAAATTCTTAATATACAATGTTTCCAATGCACAAGAGAATTGTGGGTAAGATATGCAAATTAGACATGCAAATTCTCATTTTTTTGCTTCAAAAATACTATTTTGACACAGCGATCCTTTAAAACAGGACAGCAAACCAGAAATCACTGTTTCATTCTTTTTGGAACTCATCAGTAGGAGATAGATTTGTGGTTGCTGCATTGGAAAAGCTATTTTCATGGTTAAACCAAAATTCATTAAAATTATGGGGGAGATAAAAAACTGAAATTAAAATTCTCCATGTCTCAAAATTAACTCGATGTAAATATTTGCATAGGAAATTAGTACATCTAGGCAAGTATCCCCGCTTGCTTTTCCCCAGAAATTCTTAATATACAATGTTTCAAATGCACAAGAGAATTGTGGGTAAGATATGCAAATTAGATATGCAAATTCTCAGGTTTTTTGCTTCAAAAATACTGTTATGACACAGCGATCCTTTTAAACAGGATTATGACAGCAAACCAGAAATCACTCACTAGACAAGCCTGTTTCGTTCTTTTTGGAACTCATCAGTAGGAGATAGATTTGTGGTTGCTGCATTGAAAAAGCTATTTTCATGGTTAAACCAAAATTCATTAAAATTATGGGGGAGATAAAAAACTGAAATTAAAATTCTCCATGTCTCAAAATTAAATCAATGTAAATATTTGCATAGGAAATTAGTACATCTAGTCAAGTATCCCCGCTTGCTTTCCCCCAGAAATTCTTAATATACAATGTTTCCAATGCACAAGAGAATTGTGGGTAAGATATGCAAATTAGACATGCAAATTCTCATTTTTTTGCTTCAAAAATACTATTTTGACACAGCGATCCTTTAAAACAGGACAGCAAACCAGAAATCACTGTTTCATTCTTTTTGGAACTCATCAGTAGGAGATAGATTTGTGGTTGCTGCATTGGAAAAGCTATTTTCATGGTTAAACCAAAATTCATTAAAATTATGGGGGAGATAAAAAACTGAAATTAAAATTCTCCATGTCTCAAAATTAACTCGATGTAAATATTTGCATAGGAAATTAGTACATCTAGGCAAGTATCCCCGCTTGCTTTTCCCCAGAAATTCTTAATATACAATGTTTCAAATGCACAAGAGAATTGTGGGTAAGATATGCAAATTAGATATGCAAATTCTCAGGTTTTTTGCTTCAAAAATACTGTTATGACACAGCGATCCTTTTAAACAGGATTATGACAGCAAACCAGAAATCACTCACTAGACAAGCCTGTTTCGTTCTTTTTGGAACTCATCAGTAGGAGATAGATTTCTGGTTGTTGCATTGGAAAAGCTATTTTCATGGTTAAACCAAAATTCATTAAAATTATGGGGAGAGATAAAAAACTGAAATTAAAATCCTCCATGTCTCAAATTTCAATCAATGTAAATATTTGCATAGGAAATTAGTAAATCTAGGCAAGTATCCCCGCTTGCTTTTCCCAAAAAATCTTAATATACAATGTTTCCAATGCATGAGAGAATTGTGGGTAAGATATGCAAATTAGATATGCAAATTCTCAGGTTTTTTTGCTTCAAAAATACTGTTTTGACACAGCGATCCTTTTAAACAGGATTATGACAGCAAACCAGAAATCACTCACTAGACAAGCCTGTTTCTTTCTTTTTGGAACTCATCAGTAGGAAAGAGATTTCGGGTTGCTGCATTGGAAAAGCTATTTTCATGGTTAAACCAAAATTCATTAACATTATGGGGGGAGATAAAAAAAATGAAATTAAAATCCTCCATGTCTCAAAATTAACTCAGTGTAAATATTTGCATAGGAAATTAGTACATCTAGGCAAGTATCCCCGCTTGCTTTTTCCCAGAAATTCTTAATATACAATGTTTCCAATGCACAAGAGAATTGTGGGTAAGATATGCAAATTCTCAGTTTTTTTTGCTTCAAAAATACTGTTTTGACACAGCGATCCTTTTAAACAGGATTATGACAGCAAACCAGAAATCACTCACTAGACAAGCCTGTTTCGTTCTTTTTGGAACTCATCAGTAGGAGAAAGATTTGTGGTTGCTGTATTGGAAAAGCTATTTTCATGGTTAAACCAAAATTCATTAAAATTATGGGGGAGATAAAAAACTGAAATTAAAATTCTCCATGTCTCAAAATTAAATCAATGTAAATATTTGCATAGTAAATTAATACATCTAGGCAAGTATCCCCACTTGCTTTCTCCCAGAAATTCTTAATATACAATGTTTCCAATGCACAAAAGAATTGTGGGTAAGATATGCAAATTCTCATTTTTTTTGCTTCAAAAATACTATTTTGACACAGCGATCCTTTAAAACAGGACAGCAAACCAGAAATCACTGTTTCGTTCTTTTTGGAACTCATCAGTAGGAGATAGATTTGTGGTTGCTGCATTGGAAAAGCTATTTTCATGGTTAAACCAAAATTCATTAAAATTATGGGGGAGATAAAAAACTGAAATTAAAATTCTCCATGTCTCAAAATTAACTCAATGTATATATTTGCATAGGAAATTAGTACATCTAGGCAAGCATAACCGCTTGCTTTTCCCCAGAAATTCTTAATATACAATGTTTCCAATGCACAAGAGAATTGTGGGTAAGATATGCAAATTAGATATGCAAATTCTCAGTTTTTTTGCTTCAAAAATACTGTTATGACACAGCGATCCTTTTAAACAGGATTATGACAGCAAACCAGAAATCACTCACTAGACAAGCCTGTTTCGTTCTTTTTGGAACTCATCAGTAGGAGATAGATTTTGGTTGTTGCATTGGAAAAGCTATTTTCATGGTTAAACCAAAATTCATTAAAATTATGGGGAGAGATAAAAAACTGAAATTGAAATCCTCCATGTCTCAAAATTAAATCAATGTAAATATTTGCATAGGAAATAAGTACATCTAGGCAAGTATCCCCGCTTGCTTTTCCCCAGAAATTCTTAATATACAATGTTTCCAATGCACAAGAGAATTGTGGGTAAGATATGCAAATTAGATATGCAAATTCTCAGTTTTTTTGCTTCAAAAATAATGTTATGACACAGCGATCCTTTTAAACAGGATTATGACAGCAAACCAGAAATCACTAACTAGACAAGCCTGTTTCATTCTTTATGGAACTCATCAGTAGGCGATAGATTTCTGGTTGTTGCATTGGAAAAGCTATTTTCATGGTTAAACCAAAATTCATTAAAATATTGGGGATTGATAAAAAACTGAAATTAAAATCCTCCATGTCTCAAAATTAAATCAATGTAAATATTTGCATAGGAAATTAGTACATCTAGGCAAGTATCCCCACTTGCTTTTCCCCAGAAATTCTTAATATACAATGTTTCCAATGCACAAGAGATTTGTGGGTAAGATATGCAAATTCTTAGGTTTTTTGCTTCAAAAATACTGTTTTGACACAGCGATCCTTTTAAACAGGATTATGACAGCAAACCAGAAATCACTCACTAGACAAGCCTGTTTCGTTCTTTTTGGAACTCATCAGTAGGAGATAGATTTCTGATTGCTGCATTGGAAAAGCTATTTTAATGGTTAAACCAAAATTCATTAAAATTATGGGGGGAGATAAAAAAAAATGAAATTAAAATCCTCCATGTCTCAAAATTAACTCAATGTAAATATTTGCATAGAAAATTAGTACATCTAGGCAACTATCCCTGCTTGCTTTTCCCCAGAAATTCTTTTTTTTTTTTTTTTTTTTTTTTTTTTTTAAATGTTTTATTTGTATCAAAAAAAAGGTAATAACATAAGCATAATTTTATACACATGAACAATTTTTACAAAAAATTACTAATACATTAAAATAAGAGAGTACACCGCAGATGTGTTGTAACAAGTTACATCTAAGACGCTGGGTGTCTTCACCCAGCGATTACTAATGATCTCAACATTACAGTATCTAGCCATATATTATATATACTGAAACCCTAGAAACGACCATCATATACAGAAAGACATTACCCCAAATTACAGGCGGTCACTAATCTTCTAGACCGAGCTAATCCAAAATTCGTATCTATAATTGTACTACTGCCTACTTGTGCAAACATGACCCCACCTTGGAAATGCATAGTGAGCTCCGGCACACCCGCCCCAATACGCCTGAGCTCCCTGAACCCGAGAACCCCACTCCCCCCCCACCCTGCCCCAGCACTATAAAATCAAGAAAGATACAAATTCATCCATTAACCGTAATACCACAAAGTGCATACTAACCAGGTCACACCAAAACAGAGAACACACACACAGAAAAAAAAAAAAAAAAAAAAGAAAAAGAGGGGTTCCCTCTCACAAATCGCCCCCCCCCCCAACCCTCACTCCGCGTCCCCCACCCAGTTCCCGGGGAAATGGCCTGCTAGAATATTTGTCAGAACATAGGCCGATTCCCTAAAGGGTTTAATCATTTTTTTCTGATATGCTGGGGGTAGGGATCTTATAAGTTTCTCCCATTTTCTAAAAAACGCGGGCAAGTATTGATCGTGCGGGGAGGGCATATTGTACTGCTCTGTTGTGTATTGACTGACTACCGCCGCTTTGAGTTGGACCAATGTGGGAGCCGAGCTTGACTTCCATAGTTTAAGAATGAGATTGCGTCCCGTTAGTATTATTGTGTTTATCAGACGGTAGTTTTTTTTACGACCTTGATATCTCACTAAGAAGAAAATCTCAATGGGGACTAGCTCGTGCTCCAGATTTAAGACCCTGGTCATCCAATATGCGATCTTACTCCAGAATTGTTGAATTTTGGAGCAACCCCATAGGCAGTGGAATAAGTCTGCATCCATCCACGAGCATCTGGAGCATAGGACCCTAGCATTGTACCATTTCGAAAGCAAGCCAGGGGTAAAATACCTCTTAAGCCCGATTTTTATCTGGGATTCTCTCCAAACGGTGGGGACCCAATTCTGTTGAATAATTTTAAAACTTCCTACGATGGTTTGCTCATCTATATCGGGGAATTGGGTAGACCATTTAGTGATCATCTCGCCTACCTGAAAATCAGAAGCTTTCTGGGTTGCAAGTTGATATAATGGGGAAATTCCAAATTTCCCTGCTGCATATAGGGAGATCCTGGGCTGTAATTCGCCCAAAGACCAGTTATTACCAAAGTTATTTTGCAGCTCCTGTAAGAAATGTCTGACTTGAAGGTAGGCGTAAAATTCTCGCGGCCCTAAATTGAATTTATTTGCAATTTCAGTATAGGATAATAAATATCCATCAGGACTCCGAAATTGACTCATAGTATTTAAGCCTTTCATATCCCAGTCTTTAAATATCTGACTTGAGAGTCCAGGACAGAAATTGGGGTTCCCACATATGGGTAAATATTGTGTGAGATAAGGGGAGTAATCTAACGTGGAACACAGCCTTTGCCATGCTATGATTATATTCCTAAACGTGGACAGACTAAATATGTTCGAAGGAAGAGAAGTCATCGGACAGTGTAATAGAGCCTTCAGATTAAACGGGGCCACAACCTGCGACTCCCAAATGGACGCCGAGATCTGGTCCTTACCCGTTATCCAATCTAAAGCAAATCTAGCTATGGTCACTAGATTATACATCTGGATATTAGGGAGTGCAAGGCCGGCGGCCAACTTAGAGTTCATGAGTCGATGAACGGCAATCCGTGGTTTACTCCCTTTCCATAGAAATCTGGAACAAGCTCTATTAAATGCGACAATGTCTTTGTGGTGTAAGAATATCGGAATATTTTGAAATATGTACATAAGTTTCGGGAAAATAATTGATTTAATTAATGTTACCCGTGCAGATAACGAGATAGGCAGTGAGGACCATTCGTCCAGTTTTTTTTTTACAGCGGCTAACCCCGAACGCGTAATTCAACTTGTACCAATCCTCTGGATTTCTGGAGATATAAAGCCCCAAATAATTAATCTGAGAGACTTCGACGAAGGGATGTGATACGTCACCTAATGGATGTCTATAGAGCCACATTAATTCTGATTTCGATGTGTTAACCCGGAATCCTGAGATCTCACCGAACTCCTGAATAATATCCTGGAGAATTGGCAACGAAACCGAAAGATTTGATAGACATATCAATAGATCATCCGCGTATGATAGAAGGACCATTTTTTCACCTGCAAATAGAATACCTTCTAGTTCTTGCCGTAATCGTATGGCCAGCGGTTCCAAACTGATGTTAAATAATAGGGGGGATAGCGGACACCCTTGTCTGGTCCCTCTATGCATAATAAATCGCTGGGAGGTCACGTTGTTGATAATGACCGATGATGTAGGGGTACTGTAGATTAACCTGATGTAATTATGAAAAAACCCGGAGAAACCAAACTTCTCTAGGGTTGTGAATAGATGGTCCCACCCGACCCGGTCAAAGGCCTTTTCCGCGTCGACCGTAAGAATAGCCTTATCGTGAATATCATTACTATGAAGGACCTTGTGTTTGTTCCAATAAGACTCAATGAGGACTAATAATTTCCTAGTGTTTCGCACAGGATTCCGGCCAGGCATGAATCCGGATTGATTCTCATGGATTAGGTCCCCGATATAAGGCTTTAATCTGGAAGCTATAATAGATGCTAGTAGTTTGTAGTCAGTATTAAGGACAGAAATAGGTCTATATGAACTAGGAAGCTCCGGGTCCTTGCCCTTTTTTAAGATTAACGTTATGTTTGCCGCAGCAAAAGAAGGCGAGCAACTGATATTATCTGAAAAGTAAAAATTGAATAACCTAGACAAAATAGGGGTCACCTGAGCTTGTAATATTCGATAAAATTCAATAGGGAAGGAGTCGGGCCCGGCCGCTTTATTGGGTTTGGCGTTCTTAATTGCAGATCTGATCTCCTCCTCAGAAATTCTTAATATACAATGTTTCCAATGCACAAGAGATTTGTGGGTAAGATATGCAAATTCTTAGGTTTTTTGCTTCAAAAATACTGTTTTGACACAGCGATCCTTTTAAACAGGATTATGACAGCAAACCAGAAATCACTCACTAGACAAGCCTGTTTCATTCTTTTTGGAACTCATCAGTAGGAGATAGATTTCTGGTTGCTGCATTGGAAAAGCTATTTTCATGATTAAACCAAAATTCATTAAAATTATGGGGGGAGATAAAAAACTGAAATTAAAATCCTCCATGTCTCAAAATTAAATCAATGTAAATATTTGCATAGAAAATTAGTACATCTAGGCAAGTATCCCCTCTTGCTTTTCCCCAGAAATTCTTAATATACAATGTTTCCAATGCACAAGAGAATTGTGGGTAAACTATGCAAATTCAGTTTTTTGCTTCAAAAATACTGTTTTGACACAGCGATCCTTTTAAACAAGATTATGACAGCAAAACAGAAATCACTCACTAGACAAGCCTGTTTCGTTCTTTTTGGAACTCATCAGTAAGAGATAGATTTCTGGTTGCTGCATTGGAAAAGCTATTTTCATGGTTAAACCAAAATTCATTAACATTATGGGGGGAGATAAAAAAAATGAAATTAAAATCCTCCATGTCTCAAAATTAACTCAATGTAAATATTTGCATAGGAAATTAGTACATCTAGGCAAGTATCGCCGCTTGCTTTTCCCCCAGAAATTCTTAATATACAATGTTTCCAATGCACAAGAGAATTGTGTGTAAGATATGCAAATTAGATATGCAAATTCTCAGTTTTTTTGCTTCAAAAATAATGTTATGGCACAGCAAGAAATCCTTTTAAACAGGATTATGACAGCAAACCAGAAATCACTCACTAGACAAGCCTGTTTCATTCTTTATGGAACTCATCAGTAGGAGATAGATTTCTGGTTGTTGCATTGGAAAAGCTATTTTCATGGTTAAACCAAAATTCATTAAAATTATGGGGGAAGATAAAAAACTGAAATTAAAATCCTCCATGTCTCAAAATTAAATCAATGTAAATATTTGCATAGGAAATTAGTACATATAGGCAAGTATCCCCACTTGCTTTCCCCCAGAAATTCTTAATATACAATGTTTCCAATGCACAAGAGAATTGTGGGTAAATTATGCAAATTCTCAGGTTTTTTTGCTTCAAAAATACTGTTTTGACACAGCGATCCTTTTAAACAGGATTATGACAGCAAACCAGAAATCACTCACTAGACAAGCCTGTTTCGTTCTTTTTGGAACTCATCAGTAGGAGATAGATTTCTGGTTGCTGCATTGGAAAAGCTATTTTCATGGTTAAACCAAAAGTCATTAAAATTATGGGGGGAGATAAAAAACTGAAATTAAAATCCTCCATGTCTCAAAATTAAATCAATGTAAATATTTGCATAGAAAATTAGTACATCTAGGCAAGTATCCCCGCTTGCTTTTCCCCAGTAATTCTTAATATACAATGTTTCCAATGCACAAGAGAATTGTGGGTAAGATATGCAAATTCTCAGTTTTTTTGCTTCAAAAATACTGTTTTGACACAGCGATCCTTTTAAACAGAATTATGACAGCAAACCAGAAATCACTCACTAGAAAAGCCTGTTTCGTTTTTTTTTTAACTCATCAGTAGGATATAGATTTCTGGTTGCTGCATTGGAAAAGCTATTTTCATGGTTAAACCAAAATTCATTAAAATTATGGGGGGAGATAAAAAACTGAAATTAAAATCCTCCATGTCTCAAAATGAAATCAATTTAAATATTTGCATAAGAAATTAGTACATCTAGGCTTGTATCCCCGCTTGCTTTTCCCCAGAAATTCTTAATATACCATGATTCCAATGCACAAGAGAATTGTGTGTAATATATGCAAATTAGATATGCAAATTCTCAGGGGTTTTTTGCTTCAAAAATACTGTTTTGACACAGCGATCATTTTAAACAGTATTATGACAGCGAACCAGAAATCACTCACTAGACAAGCCTGTTTCGTTCTTTTTGGAACTCATCAATAGGAGATAGATTTCTGGTTGCTGCATTGGAAAAGCTATTTTCATGGTTAAACCAAAATTCATTAAAATTATGGGGAGATAAAAAAAAAAGAAATTAAAATCCTCCATGTCTCAAAATAAACTCAGTGTAAATATTTGCATAGGAAATTAGTACATCTAGGCAAGTATCCCCGCTTGCTTTTTCCCAGAAATTCTTAATATACAATGTTTCCAATGCACAAGAGAATTGTGGGTAAGATATGCAAATTCTCAGTTTTTTTTGCTTCAAAAATACTGTTTTGACACAGCGATCCTTTTAAACAGGATTATGACAGCAAACCAGAAATCACTCACTAGACAAGCCTGTTTCGTTCTTTTTAGAACTCATCAGTAGGAGATAGATTTCTGGTTGCTGTATTGGAAAAGCTATTTTCATGGTTAAACCAAAATTCATTAAAATTATGGGGGAGATAAAAAACTGAAAATAAAATTCTCCATGTCTCAAAATTAAATCAATGTAAATATTTGCATAGGAAATTAGTACATCTAGGCAAGTATCCCCGCTTGCTTTCTCCCAGAAATTCTTAATATACAATGTTTCCAATGCACAAGAGGATTGTGGGTAAGATATGCAAATTAGATATGGAAATTCTCATTTTTTTTGCTTCAAAAATACTATTTTGACACAGCGATCCTTTAAAACAGGACAGCAAACCAGAAATCACTGTTTCGTTCTTTTTGGAACTCATCAGTAGGAGATAGATTTCTGGTTGATGCATTGGAAAAACTATTTTCATGGTTAAACCAAAATTCATTAAAATTATGGGGGGAGATTAAAAAAAAAGAAAATAAAAACCTCGATGTCTCAAAAATAAATCAATATAAATATTTGCATAGGAAATTAGTACATCTAGGCAAGTATCCCCGCTTGCCTTTCCCCAGAAATTCTTAATATACAATGATTCCAATGCACAAGAGAATTGTGTGTAAGATATGCAAATTAGATATGCAAATTCTCAGGGGTTTTTTTGCTTCAAAAATACTGTTTTGACACAGCGATCCTTTTAAACAGAATTATGACAGCAAACCAGAAATCACTCACTAGAGAAGCCTGTTTCGTTCTTTTTGGAACTCATCAGTAGGAGATAGATTTGTGGTTGCTGCATTGGAAAAGCTATTTTCATGGTTAAACCAAAATTCATTAAAATTATGGGGGAGATAAAAAACTGAAATTAAAATTCTCCATGTCTCAAAATTAAATCAATGTAAATATTTGCATAGGAAATTAGTACATCTAGGCAAGTATCCCCGCTTGCTTTCCCCCAGAAATTCTTAATATACAATGTTTCCAATGCACAAGAGAACTGTGGGTAAGATATGCAAATTATACATGCAAATTCTCATTTTTTTTGCTTCAAAAATACTATTTTGACACAGCGATCCTTTAAAACAGGACAGCAAACCAGAAATCACTGTTTCATTCTTTTTGGAACTCATCAGTAGGAGATAGATTTGTGGTTGCTGCATTGGAAAAGCTATTTTCATGGTTAAACCAAAATTCATTAAAATTATGGGGGAGATAAAAAACTGAAATTAAAATTCTCCATGTCTCAAAATTAACTCAATGTAAATATTTGCATAGGAAATTAGTACATCTAGGCAAGTATCCCCGCTTGCTTTTCCCCAGAAATTCTTAATATACAATGTTTCAAATGCACAAGAGAATTGTGGGTAAGATATGCAAATTAGATATGCAAATTCTCAGGTTTTTTGCTTCAAAAATACTGTTATGACACAGCGATCCGTTTAAACAGGATTATGACAACAAACCAGAAATCACTCACTAGACAAGCCTGTTTCGTTCTTTTTGGAACTCATCAGTAGGAGATAGATTTCTGGTTGTTGCGTTGGAAAAGCTATTTTCATGGTTAAACCAAAATTCCTTAAAATTATGGGGAGATAAAAAAAATGAAATTAAAATCCTCCATGTTTCAAAATTAACTCAATGTAAATATTTGCATAGGAAATGAGTACATCTAGGCAAGTATCGCCGCTTGCTTTTCCCCAGAAATTCTTAATATTCAATGTTTCCAATGCACAAGAGAATTGTGGGTAAGATATGCAAATTCTCAGTTTTTTTTGCTTCAAAAATACTATTTTGACACAGCGATCCTTTTAAACAGGATTATGACAGCAAACCAGAAATCACTCACTAGACAAGCCTGTTTCGTTCTTTTTGGAACTCATCAGTAGGAGAAAGATTTGTGGTTGCTGTATTGGAAAAGCTATTTTCATGGTTAAACCAAAATTCATTAAAATTATGGGGGAGATAAAAAACTGAAATTAAAATTCTCCATGTCTCAAAATTAAATCAATGTAAATATTTGCATAGTAAATTAATACATCTAGGCAAGTATCCCCGCTTGCTTTCTCCCAGAAATTCTTAATATACAATGTTTCCAATGCACAAGAGAATTGTGGGTAAGATATGCAAATTCTCATTTTTTTGGCTTCAAAAATACTATTTTGACACAGCGATCCTTTAAAACAGGACAGCAAACCAGAAATCACTGTTTCGTTCTTTTTGGAACTCATCAGTAGGAGATAGATTTGTGGTTGCTGCATTGGAAAAGCTATTTTCATGGTTAAACCAAAATTCATTAAAATTATGGGGGAGATAAAAAACTGAAATTAAAATTCTCCATATCTCAAAATTAACTCAATGTATATATTTGCATAGGAAATTAGTACATCTAGGCAAGCATAACCGCTTGCTTTTCCCCAGAAATTCTTAATATACAATGTTTCCAATGCACAAGAGAATTGTGGGTAAGATATGCAAATTAGATATGCAAATTCTCAGTTTTTTTGCTTCAAAAATACTGTTATGACACAGCGATCCTTTTAAACAGGATTATGACAGCAAACCAGAAATCACTCACTAGACAAGCCTGTTTCGTTCTTTTTGGAACTCATCAGTAGGAGATAGATTTCTGGTTGTTGCATTGGAAAAGCTATTTTCATGGTTAAACCAAAATTCATTAAAATTATGGGGAGAGATAAAAAACTGAAATTGAAATCCTCCATGTCTCAAAATTAAATCAATGTAAATATTTGCATAGGAAATAAGTACATCTAGGCAAGTATCCCCGCTTGCTTTTCCCCAGAAATTCTTAATATACAATGTTTCCAATGCACAAGAGAATTGTGGGTAAGAAATGCAAATTAGATATGCAAATTCTCAGTTTTTTTGCTTCAAAAATAATGTTATGACACAGCGATCCTTTTAAACAGGATTATGACAGCAAACCAGAAATCACTAACTAGACAAGCCTGTTTCATTCTTTATGGAACTCATCAGTAGGCGATAGATTTCTGGTTGTTGCATTGGAAAAGCTATTTTCATGGTTAAACCAAAATTCATTAAAATATTGGGGATTGATAAAAAACTGAAATTAAAATCCTCCATGTCTCAAAATTAAATCAATGTAAATATTTGCATAGGAAATTAGTACATCTAGGCAAGTATCCCCACTTGCTTTTCCCCAGAAATTCTTAATATACAATGTTTCCAATGCACAAGAGATTTGTGGGTAAGATATGCAAATTCTTAGGTTTTTTTGCTTCAAAAATACTGTTTTGACACAGCGATCCTTTTAAACAGGATTATGACAGCAAACCAGAAATCACTCACTAGACAAGCCTGTTTCGTTCTTTTTGGAACTCATCAGTAGGAGATAGATTTCTGATTGCTGCATTGGAAAAGCTATTTTCATGGTTAAACCAAAATTCATTAAAATTATGGGGGGAGATAAAAAAAAAATGAAATTAAAATCCTCCATGTCTCAAAATTAACTCAATGTAAATATTTGCATAGAAAATTAGTACATCTAGGCAACTATCCCTACTTGCTTTTCCCCAGAAATTCTTAATATACAATGTTTCCAATGGACAAGAGAATTGTGGGTAAGATATGCAAATTAGATATGCAAATTCTCAGTTTTTTTGCTTCAAAAATACTGTTATGACACAGCGATCCTTTTAAACAGGATTATGACAGCAAACCAGAAATCACTCACTAGACAAGCCTGTTTCGTTCTTTTTGGAACTCATCAGTAGGAGATAGATTTCTGGTTGTTGCATTGGAAAAGCTATTTTCATGGTTAAACCAAAATTCATTAAAATTATGGGGAGAGATAAAAAACTGAAATTGAAATCCTCCATGTCTCAAAATTAAATCAATGTAAATATTTGCATAGGAAATAAGTACATCTAGGCAAGTATCCCCGCTTGCTTTTCCCCAGAAATTCTTAATATACAATGTTTCCAATGCACAAGAGAATTGTGGGTAAGAAATGCAAATTAGATATGCAAATTCTCAGTTTTTTTGCTTCAAAAATAATGTTATGACACAGCGATCCTTTTAAACAGGATTATGACAGCAAACCAGAAATCACTAACTAGACAAGCCTGTTTCATTCTTTATGGAACTCATCAGTAGGCGATAGATTTCTGGTTGTTGCATTGGAAAAGCTATTTTCATGGTTAAACCAAAATTCATTAAAATATTGGGGATTGATAAAAAACTGAAATTAAAATCCTCCATGTCTCAAAATTAAATCAATGTAAATATTTGCATAGGAAATTAGTACATCTAGGCAAGTATCCCCACTTGCTTTTCCCCAGAAATTCTTAATATACAATGTTTCCAATGCACAAGAGATTTGTGGGTAAGATATGCAAATTCTTAGGTTTTTTTGCTTCAAAAATACTGTTTTGACACAGCGATCCTTTTAAACAGGATTATGACAGCAAACCAGAAATCACTCACTAGACAAGCCTGTTTCGTTCTTTTTGGAACTCATCAGTAGGAGATAGATTTCTGATTGCTGCATTGGAAAAGCTATTTTCATGGTTAAACCAAAATTCATTAAAATTATGGGGGGAGATAAAAAAAAAATGAAATTAAAATCCTCCATGTCTCAAAATTAACTCAATGTAAATATTTGCATAGAAAATTAGTACATCTAGGCAACTATCCCTACTTGCTTTTCCCCAGAAATTCTTAATATACAATGTTTCCAATGGACAAGAGAATTGTGGGTAAGATATGCAAATTAGATATGCAAATTCTTAGTATTTTTTGCTTCAAAAATACTGTTTTGACACAGCGATCCTTTTAAACAGGATTATGACAGCAAACCAGAAATCACTCACTAGACAAGCCTGTTTCGTTCTTTTTGGAACTCATCAGTAGGAGATAGATTTCTGGTTGCTGCATTGGAAAAGCTATTTTCATGATTAAACCAAAATTCATTAAAATTATGGGGGGAGATAAAAAACTGAAATTAAAATCCTCCATGTCTCAAAATTAAATCAATGTAAATATTTGCATAGAAAATTAGTACATCTAGGCAAGTATCCCCTCTTGCTTTTCCCCAGAAATTCTTAATATACAATGTTTCCAATGCATAAGAGAATTGTGGGTAAACTATGCAAATTCAGTTTTTTGCTTCAAAAATACTGTTTTGACACAGCGATCCTTTTAAACAAGATTATGACAGCAAACAAAAATCACTCACTAGACAAGCCTGTTCCGTTCATTTTGGAACTCATTAGTAGAAGATAGATTTCTGGTTGTTGCATTGGAAAAGCTATTTTCATGGTAAAACCAAAATTCATTAAAATTATGGGGGGAAGATAAAAAACTGAAATTAAAATCCTCCATGTCTCAAAATTAAATAAATTTAAATATTTGCATAGGAAATTAATACATCTAGGCAACTATCCCTGCTTGCTTTTCCTCAGAAATTCTTAATATACAATGTTTCCAATGCACAAGAGAATTGTGGGTAAGATATGCAAATTAGATATGCAAATTCTCAGTTTTTTTGCTTCAAAAATACTGTTATGACACAGCGATCCTTTTAAACAGGATTATGACAGCAAACCAGAAATCACTCACTAGACAAGCCTGTTTCGTTCTTTTTGGAACTCATCAGTAGGAGATAGATTTCTGGTTGTTGCATTGGAAAAGCTATTTTCATGGTTAAACCAAAATTCATTAAAATTATGGGGAGAGATAAAAAACTGAAATTGAAATCCTCCATGTCTCAAAATTAAATCAATGTAAATATTTGCATAGGAAATAAGTACATCTAGGCAAGTATCCCCGCTTGCTTTTCCCCAGAAATTCTTAATATACAATGTTTCCAATGCACAAGAGAATTGTGGGTAAGATATGCAAATTAGATATGCAAATTCTCAGTTTTTTTGCTTCAAAAATAATGTTATGACACAGCGATCCTTTTAAACAGGATTATGACAGCAAACCAGAAATCACTAACTAGACAAGCCTGTTTCATTCTTTATGGAACTCATCAGTAGGCGATAGATTTCTGGTTGTTGCATTGGAAAAGCTATTTTCATGGTTAAACCAAAATTCATTAAAATATTGGGGATTGATAAAAAACTGAAATTAAAATCCTCCATGTCTCAAAATTAAATCAATGTAAATATTTGCATAGGAAATTAGTATATCTAGGCAAGTATCCCCACTTGCTTTTCCCCAGAAATTCTTAATATACAATGTTTCCAATGCACAAGAGATTTGTGGGTAAGATATGCAAATTCTTAGGTTTTTTGCTTCAAAAATACTGTTTTGACACAGCGATCCTTTTAAACAGGATTATGACAGCAAACCAGAAATCACTCACTAGACAAGCCTGTTTCGTTCTTTTTGGAACTCATCAGTAGGAGATAGATTTCTGATTGCTGCATTGGAAAAGCTATTTTCATGGTTAAACCAAAATTCATTAAAATTATGGGGGGAGATAAAAAAAAATGAAATTAAAATCCTCCATGTCTCAAAATTAACTCAATGTAAATATTTGCATAGAAAATTAGTACATATAGGCAACTATCCCTGCTTGCTTTTCCCCAGAAATTCTTAATATACAATGTTTCCAATGCACAAGAGATTTGTGGGTAAGATATGCAAATTCTTAGGTTTTTTGCTTCAAAAATACTGTTTTGACACAGCGATCCTTTTAAACAGGATTATGACAGCAAACCAGAAATCACTCACTAGACAAGCCTGTTTCATTCTTTTTGGAACTCATCAGTAGGAGATAGATTTCTGGTTGCTGCATTGGAAAAGCTATTTTCATGATTAAACCAAAATTCATTAAAATTATGGGGGGAGATAAAAAACTGAAATTAAAATCCTCCATGTCTCAAAATTAAATCAATGTAAATATTTGCATAGAAAATTAGTACATCTAGGCAAGTATCCCCTCTTGCTTTTCCCCAGAAATTCTTAATATACAATGTTTCCAATGCACAAGAGAATTGTGGGTAAACTATGCAGATTCAGTTTTTTGCTTCAAAAATACTGTTTTGACACAGCGATCCTTTTAAACAAGATTATGACAGCAAACAAAAATCACTTACTAGACAAGCCTGTTTCGTTCATTTTGGAACTCATTAGTAGAAGATAGATTTCTGGTTGTTGCATTGGAAAAGCTATTTTCATGGTAAAACCAAAATTCATTAAAATTATGGGGGGAAGATAAAAAACTGAAATTAAAATCCTCCATGTCTCAAAATTAAATAAATTTAAATATTTGCATAGGAAATTAATACATCTAGGCAACTATCCCTGCTTGCTTTTCCTCAGAAATTCTTAATATACAATGTTTCCAATGCACAAGAGAATTGTGTGTAAGATATGCAAATTAGATATGCAAATTCTCAGTTTTTTTGCTTCAAAAATAATGTTATGACACAGCGATCCTTTTAAACAGGATTATGACAGCAAACCAGAAATCACTCACTAGACAAGCCTGTTTCATTCTTTATGGAACTCATCAGTAGGAGATAGATTTCTGGTTGTTGCATTGGAAAAGCTATTTTCATGGTTAAACCAAAATTCATTAAAATTATGGGGGAAGATAAAAAACTGAAATTAAAATCCTCCATGTCTCAAAATTAAATCAATGTAAATATTTGCATAGGAAATTAGTACATATAGGCAAGTATCCCCACTTGCTTTTCCCCAGAAATTCTTAATATACAATGTTTCCAATGCACAAGAGATTTGTGGGTAAGATATGCAAATTCTTAGGTTTTTTTGCTTCAAAAATACTGTTTTGACACAGCGATCCTTTTAAACAGGATTATGACAGCAAACCAGAAATCACTCACTAGACAAGCCTGTTTCGTTCTTTTTGGAACTCATCAGTAGGAGATAGATTTCTGATTGCTGCATTGGAAAAGCTATTTTCATGGTTAAACCAAAATTCATTAAAATTATGGGGGGAGATAAAAAAAAAATGAAATTAAAATCCTCCATGTCTCAAAATTAACTCAATGTAAATATTTGCATAGAAAATTAGTACATCTAGGCAACTATCCCCTCTTGCTTTTCCCCAGAAATTCTTAATATACAATGTTTCCAATGGACAAGAGAATTGTGGGTAAGATATGCAAATTAGATATGCAAATTCTTAGTATTTTTTGCTTCAAAAATACTGTTTTGACACAGCGATCCTTTTAAACAGGATTATGACAGCAAACCAGAAATCACTCACTAGACAAGCCTGTTTCGTTCTTTTTGGAACTCATCAGTAGGAGATAGATTTCTGGTTGCTGCATTGGAAAAGCTATTTTCATGATTAAACCAAAATTCATTAAAATTATGGGGGGAGATAAAAAACTGAAATTAAAATCCTCCATGTCTCAAAATTAAATCAATGTAAATATTTGCATAGAAAATTAGTACATCTAGGCAAGTATCCCCTCTTGCTTTTCCCCAGAAATTCTTAATATACAATGTTTCCAATGCACAAGAGAATTGTGGGTAAACTATGCAAATTCAGTTTTTTGCTTCAAAAATACTGTTTTGACACAGCGATCCTTTTAAACAAGATTATGACAGCAAACAAAAATCACTCACTAGACAAGCCTGTTCCGTTCATTTTGGAACTCATTAGTAGAAGATAGATTTCTGGTTGTTGCATTGGAAAAGCTATTTTCATGGTAAAACCAAAATTCATTAAAATTATGGGGGGAAGATAAAAAACTGAAATTAAAATCCTCCATGTCTCAAAATTAAATAAATTTAAATATTTGCATAGGAAATTAATACATCTAGGCAACTATCCCTGCTTGCTTTTCCTCAGAAATTCTTAATATACAATGTTTCCAATGCACAAGAGAATTGTGGGTAAGATATGCAAATTAGATATGCAAATTCTCAGTTTTTTTGCTTCAAAAATACTGTTATGACACAGCGATCCTTTTAAACAGGATTATGACAGCAAACCAGAAATCACTCACTAGACAAGCCTGTTTCGTTCTTTTTGGAACTCATCAGTAGGAGATAGATTTCTGGTTGTTGCATTGGAAAAGCTATTTTCATGGTTAAACCAAAATTCATTAAAATTATGGGGAGAGATAAAAAACTGAAATTGAAATCCTCCATGTCTCAAAATTAAATCAATGTAAATATTTGCATAGGAAATAAGTACATCTAGGCAAGTATCCCCGCTTGCTTTTCCCCAGAAATTCTTAATATACAATGTTTCCAATGCACAAGAGAATTGTGGGTAAGATATGCAAATTAGATATGCAAATTCTCAGTTTTTTTGCTTCAAAAATAATGTTATGACACAGCGATCCTTTTAAACAGGATTATGACAGCAAACCAGAAATCACTAACTAGACAAGCCTGTTTCATTCTTTATGGAACTCATCAGTAGGCGATAGATTTCTGGTTGTTGCATTGGAAAAGCTATTTTCATGGTTAAACCAAAATTCATTAAAATATTGGGGATTGATAAAAAACTGAAATTAAAATCCTCCATGTCTCAAAATTAAATCAATGTAAATATTTGCATAGGAAATTAGTACATCTAGGCAAGTATCCCCACTTGCTTTTCCCCAGAAATTCTTAATATACAATGTTTCCAATGCACAAGAGATTTGTGGGTAAGATATGCAAATTCTTAGGTTTTTTGCTTCAAAAATACTGTTTTGACACAGCGATCCTTTTAAACAGGATTATGACAGCAAACCAGAAATCACTCACTAGACAAGCCTGTTTCGTTCTTTTTGGAACTCATCAGTAGGAGATAGATTTCTGATTGCTGCATTGGAAAAGCTATTTTCATGGTTAAACCAAAATTCATTAAAATTATGGGGGGAGATAAAAAAAAATGAAATTAAAATCCTCCATGTCTCAAAATTAACTCAATGTAAATATTTGCATAGAAAATTAGTACATATAGGCAACTATCCCTGCTTGCTTTTCCCCAGAAATTCTTAATATACAATGTTTCCAATGCACAAGAGATTTGTGGGTAAGATATGCAAATTCTTAGGTTTTTTGCTTCAAAAATACTGTTTTGACACAGCGATCCTTTTAAACAGGATTATGACAGCAAACCAGAAATCACTCACTAGACAAGCCTGTTTCATTCTTTTTGGAACTCATCAGTAGGAGATAGATTTCTGGTTGCTGCATTGGAAAAGCTATTTTCATGATTAAACCAAAATTCATTAAAATTATGGGGGGAGATAAAAAACTGAAATTAAAATCCTCCATGTCTCAAAATTAAATCAATGTAAATATTTGCATAGAAAATTAGTACATCTAGGCAAGTATCCCCTCTTGCTTTTCCCCAGAAATTCTTAATATACAATGTTTCCAATGCACAAGAGAATTGTGGGTAAACTATGCAGATTCAGTTTTTTGCTTCAAAAATACTGTTTTGACACAGCGATCCTTTTAAACAAGATTATGACAGCAAACAAAAATCACTTACTAGACAAGCCTGTTTCGTTCATTTTGGAACTCATTAGTAGAAGATAGATTTCTGGTTGTTGCATTGGAAAAGCTATTTTCATGGTAAAACCAAAATTCATTAAAATTATGGGGGGAAGATAAAAAACTGAAATTAAAATCCTCCATGTCTCAAAATTAAATAAATTTAAATATTTGCATAGGAAATTAATACATCTAGGCAACTATCCCTGCTTGCTTTTCCTCAGAAATTCTTAATATACAATGTTTCCAATGCACAAGAGAATTGTGTGTAAGATATGCAAATTAGATATGCAAATTCTCAGTTTTTTTGCTTCAAAAATAATGTTATGACACAGCGATCCTTTTAAACAGGATTATGACAGCAAACCAGAAATCACTCACTAGACAAGCCTGTTTCATTCTTTATGGAACTCATCAGTAGGAGATAGATTTCTGGTTGTTGCATTGGAAAAGCTATTTTCATGGTTAAACCAAAATTCATTAAAATTATGGGGGAAGATAAAAAACTGAAATTAAAATCCTCCATGTCTCAAAATAAACTCAGTGTAAATATTTGCATAGGAAATTAGTACATCTAGGCAAGTATCCCCGCTTGCTTTTTCCCAGAAATTCTTAATATACAATGTTTCCAATGCACAAGAGAATTGTGGGTAAGATATGCAAATTCTCATTTTTTTTTGCTTCAAAAATACTGTTTTGACACAGCGATCCTTTTAAACAGAATTATGACAGCAAACCAGAAATCACTCACTAGACAAGTCTGTTTCGTTCTTTTTAGAACTCATCAGTAGGAGATAGATTTCTGGTTGCTGTATTGGAAAAGCTATTTTCATGGTTAA
This sequence comes from Bombina bombina, assembly GCF_027579735.1. NCBI lineage: Eukaryota > Metazoa > Chordata > Amphibia > Anura > Bombinatoridae > Bombina > Bombina bombina. The sequence continues at coordinate 70,378,536 of NC_069509.1, forward strand.
ACCAAAATTCATTAAAATTATGGGGGAGATAAAAAACTGAAAATAAAATTCTCCATGTCTCAAAATTAAATCAATGTAAATATTTGCATAGGAAATTAGTACATCTAGGCAAGTATCCCCGCTTGCTTTCTCCCAGAAATTCTTAATATACAATGTTTCCAATGCACAAGAGAATTGTGGGTAAGATATGCAAATTCTCAGTTTTTTTGCTTCAAAAATACTGTTTTGACACAGCGATCCTTTTAAACAGAATTATGACAGCAAACCAGAAATCACTCACTAGAAAAGCCTGTTTCGTTTTTTTTGGAACTCATCAGTAGGATATAGATTTCTGGTTGCTGCATTGGAAAAGCTATTTTCATGGTTAAACCAAAATTCATTAAAATTATGGGGGGAGATAAAAAACTGAAATTAAAATCCTCCATGTCTCAAAATTAAATCAATTTAAATATTTGCATAGGAAATTAGTACATCTAGGCTTGTATCCCCGCTTGCTTTTCCCCAGAAATTCTTAATATACCATGATTCCAATGCACAAGAGAATTGTGTGTAAGATATGCAAATTCTCAGGGGTTTTTTGCTTCAAAAATACTGTTTTGACACAGCGATCCTTTTAAACAGTATTATGACAGCGAACCAGAAATCACTCACTAGACAAGCCTGTTTCGTTCTTTTTGGAACTCATCAATAGGAGATAGATTTCTGGTTGCTGCATTGGAAAAGCTATTTTCATGGTTAAACCAAAATTCATTAAAATTATGGGGGAGATAAAAAAAAAAAGAAATTAAAATCCTCCATGTCTCAAAATAAACTCAGTGTAAATATTTGCATAGGAAATTAGTACATCTAGGCAAGTATCCCCGCTTGCTTTTTCCCAGAAATTCTTAATATACAATGTTTCCAATGCACAAGAGAATTGTGGGTAAGATATGCAAATTCTCATTTTTTTTTGCTTCAAAAATACTGTTTTGACACAGCGATCCTTTTAAACAGAATTATGACAGCAAACCAGAAATCACTCACTAGACAAGCCTGTTTCGTTCTTTTTAGAACTCATCAGTAGGAGATAGATTTCTGGTTGCTGTATTGGAAAAGCTATTTTCATGGTTAAACCAAAATTCATTACAATTATGGGGGAGATAAAAAACTGAAAATAAAATTCTCCATGTCTCAAAATTAAATCAATGTAAATATTTGCATAGGAAATTAGTACATCTAGGCAAGTATCCCCGCTTGCTTTCTCCCAGAAATTCTTAATATACAATGTTTCCAATGCACAAGAGGATTGTGGGTAAGATATGCAAATTAGATATGGAAATTCTCATTTTTTTTGCTTCAAAAATACTATTTTGACACAGCGATCCTTTAAAACAGGACAGCAAACCAGAAATCACTGTTTCGTTCTTTTTGGAACTCATCAGTAGGAGATAGATTTCTGGTTGATGCATTGGAAAAACTATTTTCATGGTTAAACCAAAATTCATTAAAATTATGGGGGGAGATTAAAAAAAATGAAAATAAAAACCTTGATGTCTCAAAATTAAATCAATATAAATATTTGCATAGAAAATTAGTACATCTAGGCAAGTATCCCCGCTTGCTTTTCCCCAGAAATTCTTAATATACAATGTTTCCAATGCACAAGAGAATTGTGGGTAAAATATGCAAATTAGATATGCAAATTCTCTGTTTTTTTGCTTCAAACATACTATTATGACACAGCGATCCTTTTAAACAGGATTATGACAGCAAACCAGAAATCACTCACTAGACAAGCCTGTTTTGTTCTTTTTGGAACTCATCAGTAGGAGATAAATTTGTGGTTGCTGCATTGGAAAAGCTATTTCCATGGTTAAACCAAAATTCATTAAAATTATGGGGGGAGATAAAAAACTGAAATTGAAATCCTCCATGTCTCAAAATTAAATCAATGTAAATATTTGCATAGGAAATAAGTACATCTAGGCAAGTATCCCCGCTTGCCTTTCCCCAGAAATTCTTAATATACAATGATTCCAATGCACAAGAGAATTGTGTGTAAGATATGCAAATTAGATATGAAATTCTCAGGGGTTTTTTTGCTTCAAAAATACTGTTTTGACACAGCGATCCTTTTAAACAGGATTATGACAGCAAACCAGAAATCACTCACTAGAGAAGCCTGTTTCGTTCTTTTTGGAACTCATCAGTAGGAGATAGATTTGTGGTTGCTGCATTGGAAAAGCTATTTTCATGGTTAAACCAAAATTCATTAAAATTATGGGGGAGATAAAAAACTGAAATTAAAATTCTCCATGTCTCAAAATTAAATCAATGTAAATATTTGCATAGGAAATTAGTACATCTAGGCAAGTATCCCCGCTTGCTTTCCCCCAGAAATTCTTAATATACAATGTTTCCAATGCACAAGAGAATTGTGGGTAAGATATGCAAATTAGACATGCAAATTCTCATTTTTTTTGCTTCAAAAATACTATTTTGACACAGCGATCCTTTAAAACAGGACAGCAAACCAGAAATCACTGTTTCATTCTTTTTGGAACTCATCAGTAGGAGATAGATTTGTGGTTGCTGCATTGGAAAAGCTATTTTCATGGTTAAACCAAAATTCATTAAAATTATGGGGGAGATAAAAAACTGAAATTAAAATTCTCCATGTCTCAAAATTAACTCAATGTAAATATTTGCATAGGAAATTAGTACATCTAGGCAAGTATCCCCGCTTGCTTTTCCCCAGAAATTCTTAATATACAATGTTTCAAATGCACAAGAGAATTGTGGGTAAGATATGCAAATTAGATATGCAAATTCTCAGGTTTTTTGCTTCAAAAATACTGTTATGACACAGCGATCCTTTTAAACAGGATTATGACAACAAACCAGAAATCACTCACTAGACAAGCCTGTTTCGTTCTTTTTGGAACTCATCAGTAGGAGATAGATTTCTGGTTGTTGCGTTGGAAAAGCTATTTTCATGGTTAAACCAAAATTCATTAAAATTATGGGGAGAGATAAAAAACTGAAATTAAAATCCTCCATGTCTCAAATTTCAATCAATGTAAATATTTGCATAGGAAATTAGTAAATCTAGGCAAGTATCCCCGCTTGCTTTTCCCAAAAAATCTTAATATACAATGTTTCCAATGCATGAGAGAATTGTGGGTAAGATATGCAAATTAGATATGCAAATTCTCAGGTTTTTTTGCTTCAAAAATACTGTTTTGACACAGCGATCCTTTTAAACAGGATTATGACAGCAAACCAGAAATCACTCACTAGACAAGCCTGTTTCTTTCTTTTTGGAACTCATCAGTAGGAGATAGATTTCTGGTTGCTGCATTGGAAAAGCTATTTTCATGGTTAAAACCAAAATTCATTAACATTATGGGGGGAGATAACAAAAATGAAATTAAAATCATCCATGTCTCAAAATTAACTCAATGTAAATATTTGCATAGGAAATGAGTACATCTAGGCTAGTATCGCCGCTTGCTTTTCCCCAGAAATTCTTAATATTCAATGTTTCCAATGCACAAGAGAATTGTGGGTAAGATATGCAAATTAGATATGCAAATTCTCAGTTTTTTTGCTTCAAAAATAATGTTATGACACAGCGATCCTTTTAAACAGTATTATGACAGCGAACCAGAAATCACTCACTAGACAAGCCTGTTTCATTCTTTTTGGAACTCATTAGTAGGAGATAGATTTCTGGTTGCTGCATTGGAAAAGCTATTTTCATGGTTAAACCAAAATTCATTAAAATTATGGGGGAGATAAAAAAAAAAAAAAAATTAAAATCCTCCATGTCTCAAAATAAACTCAGTGTAAATATTTGCATAGGAAATTAGTACATCTAGGCAAGTATCCCCGCTTGCTTTTTCCCAGAAATTCTTAATATACAATGTTTCCAATGCACAAGAGAATTGTGGGTAAGATATGCAAATTCTCAGTTTTTTTTGCTTCAAAAATACTGTTTTGACACAGCGATCCTTTTAAACAGGATTATGACAGCAAACCAGAAATCACTCACTAGACAAGCCTGTTTCGTTCTTTTTGGAACTCATCAGTAGGAGAAAGATTTGTGGTTGCTGTATTGGAAAAGCTATTTTCATGGTTAAACCAAAATTCATTAAAATTATGGGGGAGATAAAAAACTGAAATTAAAATTCTCCATGTCTCAAAATTAAATCAATGTAAATATTTGCATAGTAAATTAATACATCTAGGCAAGTATCCCCGCTTGCTTTCTCCCAGAAATTCTTAATATACAATGTTTCCAATGCACAAGAGAATTGTGGGTAAGATATGCAAATTCTCATTTTTTTGGCTTCAAAAATACTATTTTGACACAGCGATCCTTTAAAACAGGACAGCAAACCAGAAATCACTGTTTCGTTCTTTTTGGAACTCATCAGTAGGAGATAGATTTGTGGTTGCTGCATTGGAAAAGCTATTTTCATGGTTAATCCAAAATTCATTAAAATTATGGGGGAGATAAAAAACTGAAATTAAAATTCTCCATGTCTCAAAATTAACTCAATGTATATATTTGCATAGGAAATTGGTACATCTAGGCAAGCATAACCGCTTGCTTTTCCCCAGAAATTCTTTTTTTTTTTTTTTAAAGTTTCTCAAATTACATTTATTGCCTGTTAATCAAGAACGAAAAGCTTACATCTGAAACCTCAAGAATGTTTAATAACAATGAATTATTATAATAAACTACTTCATAAACAACAAAATGATCTAAAATAAAATGTGAAGTTCAAGTATAAATTTAAATGAAAAAAAAAAGGAATTCTTATATTTTATAAACATTTATCATATAACTTCTAATTGATATTTTATAGTATTTACAATATGGCTTGACGTATAAAAGTGAATACTGGGATTCTGTATTTTTAATTATATCTCTAAACCTAGGCAAAGGTTTTAAAACACTGTAGATTTCAAGTAAACACTTCTGAGTTTAAAAATATATATTTGTATTTAGTTTTAGACTTTAATTTGGTCACTTATTAAATATAAAGAGATTTATTAGAAATTAGAGCCACATCTGCACCTGTACATAATTTGCACATTAAGATGCGACTATTTATCATAGCTAAATATATATTTTTTTTTTTATTTTTTTTTATTTATTTTTTTTATTGAGGTTTTAAGAAATGACATACAAGCAAGGTATACACAAATAAATTCGAGTGCATAACATAAAAAGAAATGTCAACAAAGTTATAGACCTTCTTAAATACAGCAAAGGCCACTTTTGGACCTTACAACATGTAAAAATAAAATAGTAGAAGGTACAGTGGCACTAAGGAGACCGCTCATGGATCTCAACTTAACCTCAGGTTTTATAATATTTTTAAAGCTATAAAAGATGCTTGGGAAAATACTCTTGGATGGGTAATAGCTTAACAAATTAGTATAGGGCTGAAAAAATTGTGTATAGGACTCTGCCTGACATGTAACCAGAGATATTGGATATTGGAAATAACATTAAACTACGCTTAAACTTGGAGACTGTACTCCTGTATAAATATGTTGTAAAGGTTGGGGGAGAGTGATTAAATACTTTTTCAACATATAACAGGTTATGAGGGCGGTAAAAATTATGAATAGGGCTCTGCCTTACAGGAAGCCGGGGTATATCATTAGAATGCTAAAAAGATTATAAGACTACACTGGAAAGTGGAAAATGTAGCTATATACATATGCTTATAAGGATTGATAGATAGGAGGGGGCTAAATATAAAACAAAGAGGTCTGTTCCCCATCATGAATCCCTAGAGCAAGCCAAATATGAGCAACTTATACATAATAAAGGAAGATCCCATTTTAAATAAGATATTCTGTCCTCTATCAGAAAATAGATATATTACACCAACAAGCCAGCCATAGCCTTTGCAATCTAATAGAGCTTAAGATTTAAAATATTTAAGAAAATGGGTATCCCACCACCTCGGCCGCTGGCGGCAAGACCCCTTCGTGAAATAATATACTGACCCATTGGGGGTACAGGGAGACATAAAGGCTATGGGGCATTCAAGGGAATAAATGCAGGGGGGGCTGCTTGTGCTTTCTATAAGGGAGTGGGCAAAACCAGCACACTTAAAATAAAGGTAAACCCAAGTATAAATTGGTAAGCAGTTAATGAGTCATAAACAAACAATATAGGGGACCTAAAATCCATCAGCAGATGACCTCTAAGCATTCGTATGTATATTGCAAACGTTTTGCCAGAGTAGAGGTGCGACGATACCATGCATAAAATAAGGTACTGTGCTAGCAGGCTTGACCACCTAATATAAATGGTGATGGTTAATGCAATAAAATAAAACACATGTTTTAAACAGCAAGTCATGAACATTGTGAAGGACCTGGAGGCAGTGAACAAATAAGGTACTGTGTTACCAGGCTTGACCACCTAATATAAATAGTGATGGTTAATGCAATAAAATAAAACATATGTTAAACAGCAAGTCATGTACATTGTGAAGGACCTGTAGGCAGTGAACAAATCATCTGACAGCAACGGCAAGAACAATGACCCAGCTTAACTTTAGCTAACATATGTTAATAGTAGAAGTGTCAATGTCCCAGCAAGGTCCTAGTAAACCTAAGCCGGTATTGATATTAAGTTTCTTGCAACTATGACTTACAGAGAATAAGGTTCCATGTTACTAGAAATGGTATCTATATGCACACAGACAAGGTTAATACAATAATGCTCAGTACATTTGGTAAACAGCAGATAGATCATAAACATTGCATGGGATTAGCAACCTGTGAGCGGATCGTGTGGAAATAGGAAGACAGTCAAAATGTTCCAGCTGGGCTCCAGCAAACACATGCTAATACTAACTCTTGATCCTCTGATCTTAAACTGCAGTTACCAGGCCGGCATGTAAGGGGAAAGAGAAAACCAATGCCTCAACACGGAAATAGTAGATCTGCATCGGCAGTGATATCGGGTCTCCCCTACTCACATTGCGACAGTTTCCCGGAGCAGTTCTGTGTCACAAACATCTTGGGGAGCAATGAAGTGTTGCCCTCCGGGATCCCAATTTAGGCTTAGCAGAGCTGTATAGAAGCAGGCACCTGAGAAGCAGGAGATTTGTAAGGTGTGCTCTGCTTTAAATTGTGTGGGGTGGTTGGTTTGAGTGCAGTTCCCTACCGATGGCCCCCTGGTAGTGTACTGTACAGGTAACTGTTGCGCAGCAAAGGTCAAACCTATTGTACCGTCCTCCGATCTTACCGCAGGGAGTATGCCACGAATCTGCCAGAACGCAGTTGTTTGTCCCGATCTGACGGTGGGGATCGCACATGAATCTCCTTTAAAAGTGGTCCTAAGCTGTGGTAGACTCAAGACATGCTTTACAGCCGTAGCCTCCGTTGACGGGGATAGAGCAGGGGGGATCTCCGCCTGATTCCCAGTGCGCTTTGCCGGTTCTGTATACCCTGCGATCACTTCTTCCGTAGTGGAACCAGGGGCAAGAGGTAGGCGCCGGGGCCCCAAAGCGCCCCTCTCCCCCCCCTCCATATCAGCAGGCTTGGAATGTAATAATTGTGGGACCGGGCCACTGCCACAAGCAAATGTTAAGCTGCTTAGCGTGTCTGCAAGAGCAGCGTAGTGACCATCAATCAGATTGCGTATCTCCCCCAGTAGATAGTAGGGTATCTCCATGATGTATATGTAGTGGTGCTCCTTAGGCAGACAATTGATATACAACAAGTCCAGCAATTTCTTGTACTCGGCACTTCGTGCCTCCTAACGACAAGGCCCAAATGTGCCTCGCCGGGGGGTGTAGAAAAAAGGCCTCAACCTTCTGCTGTGCTCCGGGAGCTCAAAACTGCAGATATCTCGTCGATATTGGGCTCATCAAAAGCAGGTTGTTAAGTGAGATGAGGATCTATTAGTATACCTAATGATTGAGCTGTGTAGAAAGTTATTTCAATTAGAAATGGATAAAATGCAGGAGCAGTATGGAATTATGCAACCTATCATGGCTGCCACCCGGAAGTTCCCCCCTTCCCCAGAAATTCTTAATATACAATGTTTCCAATGCACAAGAGATTTGTGGGTAAGATATGCAAATTCTTAGGTTTTTTTGCTTCAAAAATACTGTTTTGACACAGCGATCCTTTTAAACAGGATTATGACAGCAAACCAGAAATCACTCACTAGACAAGCCTGTTTCATTCTTTTTGGAACTCATCAGTAGGAGATAGATTTCTGATTGCTGCATTGGAAAAGCTATTTTCATGGTTAAACCAAAATTCATTAAAATTATGGGGGGAGATAAAAAAAAAATGAAATTAAAATCCTCAATGTCTCAAAATTAACTCAATGTAAATATTTGCATAGAAAATTAGTACATCTAGGCAACTATCCCTGCTTGCTTTTCCCCAGAAATTCTTAATATACAATGTTTCCAATGGACAAGAGAATTGTGGGTAAGATATGCAAATTAGATATGCAAATTTTTAGTATTTTTTGCTTCAAAAATACTGTTTTGACACAGCGATCCTTTTAAACAGGATTATGACAGCAAACCAGAAATCACTCACTAGACAAGCCTGTTTCGTTCTTTTTGGAACTCATCAGTAGGAGATAGATTTCTGGTTGCTGCATTGGAAAAGCTATTTTCATGATTAAACCAAAATTCATTAAAATTATGGGGGGAGATAAAAAACTGAAATTAAAATCCTCCATGTCTCAAAATTAAATCAATGTAAATATTTGCATAGAAAATTAGTACATCTAGGCAAGTATCCCCTCTTGCTTTTCCCCAGAAATTCTTAATATACAATGTTTCCAATGCACAAGAGAATTGTGGGTAAACTATGCAAATTCAGTTTTTTGCTTCAAAAATACTGTTTTGACACAGCGATCCTTTTAAACAAGATTATGACAGCAAACAAAAATCACTCACTAGACAAGCCTGTTCCGTTCATTTTGGAACTCATTAGTAGAAGATAGATTTCTGGTTGTTGCATTGGAAAAGCTATTTTCATGGTAAAACCAAAATTCATTAAAATTATGGGGGGAAGATAAAAAACTGAAATTAAAATCCTCCATGTCTCAAAATTAAATAAATTTAAATATTTGCATAGGAAATTAATACATCTAGGCAACTATCCCTGCTTGCTTTTCCTCAGAAATTCTTAATATACAATGTTTCCAATGCACAAGAGAATTGTGGGTAAGATATGCAAATTAGATATGCAAATTCTCTGTTTTTTTGCTTCAAAAATACTGTTTTGACACAGCGATCTTTTTAAACAGGATTATGACAGCAAACCAGAAATTACTCACTAGACAAGCCTGTTTCGTTCTTTTTGGAACTCATCAGTAGGATATAGATTTCTGGTTGCTGCATTGGCAAGCTATTTTCATGGTTAAACCAAAATTCATTAAAATTATGGAAGAAATAAAAAACTGAAATTAAAATCCTCCATGTCTCAAAATTAAATCAATTTAAATATTTGCATAGGAAATTAGTACATCTAGGCAAGTATCCCCGCTTGCTTTTCCCCAGAAATTCTTAATATACAATGTTTCCAATGCACAAGAGAATTGTTGGTAAGATATGCAAATTAGATATGCAAATTCTCAGATTTTTTGCTTCAAAAATACTGTTATGACAAAGCGATCCTTTTAAACAGGATTATGACAGCAAACCAGAAATTACTCACTAGACAAGCCTGTTTCGTTCTTTTTGGAACTCATCAGTAGGATATAGATTTCTGATTGGTGCATTGGAAAAGCTATTTTCATGGTTAAACCAAAATTCATTAAAATTATGGGGGGAGATAAAAAAAAATGAAATTAAAATCCTCCATGTCTCAAAATTAAATCAATTTAAATATTTGCATAGGAAATTAGTACATCTAGGCAAGTATCCCCGCTTGCTTTTCCCCAGAAATTCTTAATATACAATGTTTCCAATGCACAAGAGAATTGTGGGTAAGATATAAAATTAGAAATGCAAATTCCCAGTTTTTGTGCTTCAAAAATACTGTTTTGACACAGCGATCCTTTTAAACAGGATTATTACAGCAAACCAGAAATCACTCACTAGACAAGCCTGTTTCGTTCTTTTTGGAACTCATCAGTAGAAGATAGATTTCTGGTTGCTACATTGGAAAAGCTATTTTCATGGTTAAACCAAAATTCATTAAAATTATGGGGGGAGATAAAAAACTGAAATTAAAATCCTCCATGTCTCAAAATTAAATCAATGTAAATATTTGCATAGGAAATTAGTACATCTAGGCAAGTATCCCCGCTTGCTTTTCCCCAGAAATTCTTAATAACCAATGTTTCCAATGCACAAGAGAATTGTGGGTAAGATATGCAAATTAGATATACAAATTCTCAGGTTTTTTTGCTTCAAAAATACTGTTTTGACACAGCGATCCTTTTAAACAGGATTATGACAGCAAACCAGAAATCACTCAATAGACAAGCCGGTTTCGTTCTTTTTGGAACTCATCAGTAGGAGATAGATTTCTGGTTGCTGCATTGGAAATGCTATTTTCATGGTTAAACCAAAATTCATAAAAATTATGGGGGGAGATAAAAAAACTGAAATTAAAATCCTCCATGTCTCAAAATTAAATCAATGTAAATATTTGCATAGGAAATTAGTACATCTAGGCAAGTATCCCGCTTGCTTTTCCCCAGAAATTCTTAATATACAATGTTTCCAATGCACAAGAGAATTGTGGGTAAGATATGCAAATTAGATATGCAAATTAGATATGCAAATTCTTAGTTTTTTTGCTTCAAAAATACTGTTTTGACACAGCGATCCTTTTAAACAGGATTATGACAGCAAACCAGAAATCACTCACTAGACAAGCCTGTTTCGTTCTTTTTGGAACTCATCAGGAGGAGATAAATTTCTGGTTGCTGCATTGGAAATGCTATTTTCAAGGTTAAACCAAAATTCATTAAAATTATGGGGGGAGATAAAAATATGAAATTAAAATCCTCCATGTCTCAAAATTAAATCAATGTAAATATTTGCATAGAAAATTAGTACATCTAGGCAAGTATCCCCGCTTGCTTTTCCCCAGAAATTCTTAATATACAATGTTTCCAATGCACAAGAGAATTGTGGGTAAGATATGCAAATTCTCAGGTTTTTTGCTTCAAAAATACTGTTCTGACACAGCGATCCTTTTAAACAGGATTACGACAGCAAACCAGAAATCACTCACTAGACAAGCCTATTTCGTTCTTTTTGGAACTCATCAGTAGGAGATAGATTTGTGGTTGCTGCATTGGAAAAGCTATTTTCATGGTTAAACCAAAATTCATTAAAATTATGGGGGGAGATAAAAAACTGAAATTAAAAGCCTCCATGTCTCAAAATTAAATCAATGTAAATATTTGCATAGGAAATTAGTACATCTAGGCAAGTATCCCCGCTTGCTTTTCCCCAGAAATTCTTAATATACAATGTTTCCAATGCACAAGAGAATTGTGGGTAATATATGCAAATTAGATATGCAAATTCTCAGTTTTTTTGCTTCAAAAATACTGTTTTGACACAGCGATCCTTTTAAACAGGATTATGACAGCAATCCAGAAATCACTCACTAGACAAGCCTGTTTCTTTCTTCTTGGAACTCATCAGTAGGTAGTTTTATTATCAGTAGTAGTTTTTTTATCTCCCCCCATAATTTTAATGAATTTTGGTTTAACCATGAAAATAGCTTTTCCAATGCAGCAACCAGAAATCTATCTCCTACTGATGAGTTCCAAAAAGAACGAAACAGGCTTGTCTAGTGAGTGATTTCTTGTTTGCTGCCATAATCCTGTTTAAAAGGATTGCTGTGTCAAAACAGTATTTTTGAAGCAAAAAAACGGAGAATTTGCATATCTAATTTTCATATCTTACCCAGAATTATCTTGTGCATTGGAAACATTTTATATTAAGAATTTCTGGGGAAAAGCAAGCGGTGATACTTACCTAGATGTACTAATTTCTTATGGAAATATTTACATTGATTTAATTTTGAGACATGGAGGATTTTAATTTCAGTTTATTTATCTCGCCCCATAATTTTAATGAATTTAGTTTTAACCATGCAAATAGCTTTTCCAATGCAGCAACCAGAAATCTATCTCCTACTGATGAGTTCCAAATAGAACGAAACAGGCTTGTCTAGTGAGTGATTTTTGGTTTGCGGTCATAATCCTGTTTAAAAGGATCGCTGTGTCAAAACAGTATTTTTGAATTTGCATATCTTACCCACAATTCTCTTGTGCATTGGAAACATTGTATATTAAGAATTTCTGGGGAAAAGCAAGCGGGGACACTTGCCTAGATGTACTAATTTCCTATGCAAATATTTACATTGATTTAATTTTGAGACATGGAGGATTTTAATTTAATTTTTTATCTCCCCCCCATAATTTTAATATATATATATATATATATATATATATATATATACTGTATATATATATGTTACAGATATAATTTACTATTGTCTCAACAGTATGTATATGTTAGTATATTCTGGGTTACAATTTAATTTATGACTATCATCAGTAACCTTCCATATATTTGTTTTATTTTTCTGTAGTTCTAATCAGGTTATATCTTTTTAAACACTGCAATTTATATTTTTGGAGTAAAGAGGATTCAGTGTGGAAAAAATATACAGATCTATTAAACATTAAACAAGAAAATCATACAAGCTGAACTGACTTCCTGTTGGAGGCGGGGCATGCAGGTAGCTGCAGGTAGCTGCAGGTGCAGTGGAAGCTCCGTGCCTCTGTGTGAGGCCTAATTCATCCCAACATATGCTGGTGTTTCCCTTGGCCATGTACAGGCCTGGGTATTAGGATTTCGATCCCGCATTGGAAGCCAAATTTGCAGCCTAAGAGTGCACGTTGGCTGGTGCACACCATTTCTGCACGGGCTCTTACAGATTGAAACAAGTAGCCCTTGAACTATGCCTTCTAACTATATCTATGACGTTATCTGGATGGTGGTCAGTTTGCCAGACTACTGTTCCTGCCATTGAAACCGTGTATGTTAAGAGACATTGGACTTTGCTCATATAAGCACCCCTCCATAACAATACTAATTGTACCCTGGTGTACACTAAATAGAGCTGCGGTCACAACCCTCACCTGGTTGAGAATTGTTTCATACTTTGACTGCAGCTCTTCTGTATCCTGACAGGTTCTGGACTGGATATCGGAAGACACAAAGCATTGTGAACCTATATGGCAAGCGCAACATCTTAGGCGGCGGAGTCTCTCTCCCTGGCTGAGAGTGGACGGATACCGGTTTCAAGTTTGCCGCAAGAAGTTCGAGCCCCCGGAATAGGCCAATAGCAAGAAGAATTCTACCTCTCCTGACGTAAGGCGCTGTGAGTGTTGCCGCACAGCGCCCCTGCCTGCAGCGTGGTCGTGGTTCCTGTTGCCAGCGGTCAGTGTGCAAGTATACGGAGGAGCTGTGGTCGCGTCGACCGACTGGACTGCTGAGCGTTACACTAGGGACGGACTGTTCTGCCTCTCAGCTGATTCTCTCTTCTGGTTGCAGCAGGAGGTGCATCTGTTCCGGCAGCCCACAATCTGGAACGTTTGAACAAGCAGAGTTTCTGATGAGAGCCTCAGTGACAGTGGTGAGGTGCTGTATTCTGTCTGGCTGTCTGTACCCTGCTGAGAACAATAGTATACTGAACTTGTTTTCCATACCTGCATGATTAGTGTAAAAGTTTGGCTCATTGAGCTACACTGAATATTAGCCTGCTTTGGGTATTACTAAACGCACTCTAGACGCCAGTTGACTAATGCAAGTTCCTGCTTCGGCAGCGAAGACGACATGCTTTATTGTTATTTTGGGTTGGCTAATGAAGCATGGACTCTAAGTGTGTGGGAGCATTAGCCCCTTTCTATGATGATGCATTATTTCTGTGTGTTTTTCTCATAAAAAGTCTGCTATACACAGGTTCTGATAGTGGGATATTATGCCCCTGTGAATGACAATAGGGGGAACAATATACACTTAAGAATGTTGGTATAAAACATCCCCTATGTGTTAATCATAGGGAGTGGTTGGCAAAAATAGCTTCGCTTGAGATTTAGTCTGCATGGATTACTAAGGCAGAGTTATATCTTAAGGATATAAAATTGGCACCAAGTTATCATTGTTTTGGTAAATTTAAAAACGCCAGTTCTCCTTGTGTATGGCCCCTTTAAATTAATAGTGCCGAACTTAAAGTTATAGAGTTCCATTTTTACTTTCTATAGTAACCTATTAAGGTGCTCTGCTTGATATTCAGTTTGCATAGATTAACTAGGCAGAGCCTTTTCTAAAGGATATAAAATTGTCACTAAATTATCACTATTTTTGTCGATTTAATACGCCAGTTTTCCTTGTATATGGTCCCTTTAAAACTATTAGTGTCAAATCCAAGGTTATTGAGCTCCTTCCTTATCAAACTATTTCAATAGTAATTTATTAATGTCTGTACATTTTCACAAATTATTTGACACAGTGTCTTACTGGGTAACTACATATCTAAGAATTCCCCTTTCTTCCTTTTTCAAAGCCTTTTTTAGTTAGGCGAATTTCACATTGCTATACACATTAGTATTGGTTTAGAACTAGGAAACTATTTTTAGAAAGTGTAACATTTTAGTTGAAGTTAATCATAAGTGAATTTACTTAAATTGATACTTGAAACGTAAGCACTATAGCACTTTGTAACATATAGGGGAATATTTGGGCCCTCCCAAATTAATTATCTCTACTCTTTGCACACAATATAGGAAGTTTTACACGTAGCACTATATTTGTAGAAAGGTCGCTAAAGCAACATAGGAATTTAGTTACTTAAACGCACTCGCTCCAGCTAAATACTATAATCTTGTTAAGCCGGTATATTTGTTTTGTTAAATGCAAAATATCAATTCTTTGGAGCCTGCTTTCTCCAAACTAGCAGGGCTAGATTGTATTGTATGACACTGAGCACTGTATAGATATATATATAACCTATTTTGTGTAGTTTCTGGTAAGGCCATGAGGTATTCACATTAATTGCTATATTTTGGGTTTAGACAAGCAATATAATAGGGAAGCTCACATCTTTTATTTGATTTTTCTCGTAGCCCTGTTCCCCTTAGCTCTAAATCGTATAGTAAACATCAGTCATAATATAGACAATTTAAAGTGGCGTCCTGTTCATGGACAAATATATGTATCAAAGAAGTTCTCCCTCCAACATGGCCCCTAAAACAAAGGAGAAAAAAGGGAGCAGCAGGAATCTGGACTCCAGTATTGTTTCCCCCTCGGGAAAAAATGTTCCCATTTCTTCTCCCAATAATTCGACAGATATTGCAGCTGAAGTGGCAAAAATCTTGACACCCCAATTCGATATGATTAAACAGGAGATCAGAAGTGAGATTTCAAACCTCACTTTAGAGGTCAGGCAGTTTTCATCAAGATTAGATGAAATAGAGAACAGGATTTCAGATCTTGAAGACAGATTCAATGTAGTAGATCCTATAATGGAAATGCATAGTAAAACTATTACTTTATTGCAAGCCAAGATCGAGGATCTAGAGGACCGATCGAGACGTAATAATCTCAAAGTGATTGGACTCCCTGAGTCAGCTGAGTTTTCAGACTTAATGCATTTTGTCACCACCACACTACCACAGGCCTTGCAGATCCCGGCTCCTGCTGCTCCCTTTCAGATTGAAAGGGTACATAGGATAGGGCAACGACGTGATCATACTGAGGGCTCAAGACCTAGGCCAGTTATTTTTAAATTCGTAAACTTCCAGGATAAATTATTATACCTTAAACACTATAGGAAATTTTGTCCTCTTTCTCTAGGCTCTCATAAATTACTTATGCTTCAAGATTTCTCTTCAGAAACTTTAACCAAGAGAAGGGATATGTCTTTTTTTATGGGAGACTGCAGAAAGAGAGCTACAATATTAGGTTGATTTATCTGGCAAAGCTAATAGTCCTGAAAGATGGCGTAACACACACACTTAATAATGTCATGGAGGCGGAGACTTTCTGCAGGGACGCAGGGGTTCCATGAATAGGTATCTAATCTTAACAGGTATAGGTATCGACAGAAGTAGAATACGCAGTCATAATAGAGAAATTGTTATGGATAAATATGTCATTCAAATTTCGAAACAAGTTATTTGCAGTAATGGTGTTTATGGGTGGGGCGGGGATCTGTGGGGGGGGGGGTGTATGTCTGGGTGGCCCCCATTTTTTTTTTCTTTCTCCCCTTCTTCTTCTCTCTCCGACTCTTCCCCTCTCCTCCAGGTCATTGCCTTTATTAGAGTGGGGCTAGGTAATCTACATAAAATATGTTACCAATATGGTTTACCATTACAAGCCCGCTTGGTTCTTAGATGAGTAATATCACTAATCTTAAGTTATTATCGTGGAATATAGGCGGAATTAATTCACCAATTAAAAGAAAAGCTATTATAAAATATTTGGGGAAATTCAATCCAGATATAGTTCTTTTACAAGAACTACATCTAAACGCTATCGAAATACCCAAACTTAAATGTAAGTGGATGGGGGAAGTGGTGGCAGCCCCATTCACCTCGAGGAAGCGGGGGGTCGCAATTTTATTAAACCGGAATCTAGAATTTCAAATAACTAATATTGAATCTGACCCAGAGGGCAGATTTCTAATATTGGAAGTAGAAGTTAGGAATATCAGATATATACTTTGTAATGTATATGGACCTAACCAAATTGACCATAAATTCTGGTCAGCCCTCACAGTGAAACTTCATAGATTTATCGGCTTAAACTTAATCATTGCGGGAGACTTCAACTTATTAGCTGATCCTATCCTTGATAGCTCTAAGAAAAAGACCTTGGAAAGTAGAGGTAGGAAAGCACAGATTTTTCAGAAACTATGCTCCCACTTAGGTGTGGTTGATGTGTGGCGTGTACAAAATCCAGATGTTCGTGCCTATACTTGTGTTTCACATGTTCAATGTTCTTTTTCACAACTTGACTACTTTTTAGTCTCAGAGTCACTACTTGCTCGGAAATGGGACACAAGAATTGATGACATAGCTATCTCCGATCATGCAGTTATTGCCCTGAGTGTTGATAACGGTCAGAAATATTTCGGTAAGAATCATATTTACTTTCCAAGACATTTGTCCAATAACGTCAAATTTCAGAACCATCTACGATTAAAGTGGGCAGAATATTGTAATAATAATGGGAATTATACAGACAAAATTGAGACATTCTGGGAGGCCTCTAAGGCCGTCCTACGGGGAGAGATCAAATCTTTTTCACGTCATTGGAACAAAAACTGTAATTTAGTATCCAGGCAACTAGCTAATCGCGTAAAGAATACATATCGAGCTTATATTCACAGACATACCAGAGAACATTGGGAAGCCTACATTACAGCTAAGACACTGAGGGACACGCATATGAAACAGACTAGTGCCCAGGAAGAACTTAAACTGAAAGCAAGATACGGGGGCTTTATAGGCAGATCGGCCAAATTCCTAGCCAGGCTAGTTAAATCTTCGACCAGACATGTTATAGCTTCTATTAAGCAAGGTACTAGGAGATATACTAATCACGCTGATATAGAAAAAGTATTTTTTGAATTTTTCCAAGATCTATATAGGCAAGAACCTATTAAAACTGACAAAAAAGAAGTATTTTGGGAAAAGGTTAAAGTACCACGTCTATCTAGGGAAACCATAGATGCCATTAATGTGCCTATTACAGAGGAGGAAATAATGTGGGCAATTAAGAATGTGAAACCCAATAAAGCCGCTGGTCCAGATGCTCTCCCTATCGAGTATTATAGAATTTTACAAAGTCAGATGATGCCTACATTAATCAGACTATTTAATTTTTATTTTTCTGAAAATACGACATGCTCCACCTCTTTTACTGCGGCAAATATTTCATTAATTCTAAAAAAGGGCAAGGATCCAGAGGAACCAAGTTCATTCAGGCCTATCTCGGTCTTAAATACAGATTATAAGCTGCTGGCAGCCATTGTATCGGCATGATTGAAACCCCATATGGGGGACCTAGTTCATGAGAATCAATCTGGCTTTATGCCTGGACGTAATCCAGTTAGGAATATGAGGAAATTACTAATCTTGATTGAATTCTTTTGGAATAGGAAGAAGGCTATGGAATTCCATGAGAGTATAGACAAGGCTATTTTGACGGTTGATGCAGAAAAAGCCTTTGATAGGGTCAGCTGAGACCATCTATTTACCACACTGGAGCGATTTGGTTTCTCGGGATCCTTTAGTAATTATATACATTTAATTTATAGTGGGCCTTCTTCCGCTGTGATTATTAATAATACAGCTACCCAACGCTTTGATTTATTTAGAGGGACTAGACAGGGCTACCCACTCTCTCCTTATCTGTTCAACCTTAGTGTTGAACCATTGGCTATTAGATTACGGCAAGAATTGGAAGGGATCTTTCTGGCAGGTGAGAAGTTGGTCCTCTTACTCTACGCGGATGACCTCCTGCTATTTCTGTCGAACCTTGAGGTCGCTTTGCCCACTTTACGGACTATTATGCAAGAGTTTGGAGAAATCTCTGGCTTTAAAATTAATATGTCTAAATCAGAATTAATGTGGCTAAATAAGAATCCTACACTGGACATTATCCATCCTTTTCAAGAAGTCTCTCAAATTACATACTTAGGCTTACGGTTATCTAACAACCCGGGGGATTGGTACAGGTCAAATCACAGGATTGCAATAGAGTCTTGTAAGAAAAAGCTTGAGGAATGGGCTATGCTCCCGATATCCCTTTCTGCCAGGGTGACCCTAATTAAATCAGTTATCTTTCCAAAGCTTCTTTATATCCTGCAAAATATTCCATGGTTTTTGCACAAGAAAGACATCACTATATACAATAAGGCTTGCTCCAAGTTTTTGTGGAACGGGAAGAGACCGCGGATTGCCGTCCATAGGCTAATGAATTCTAAGATATCAGCCGGTCTGGCGCTGCCTAATATTCTGACTTATAATTGGGTTATTATCGCCAGATTTGCACTGGATTGGATAACGGAGAAGGAACAAATATCATCATTTAAATGGGAATCTAAGATTGTGGCACCCTTTCAGCTAAAGGCTTGCTACACTGCCCATTTACTTCAATTCCATCTAACATATTCTACCTAGGCACTTTTAAGAACGTTATAGGGGCTTGGCAGAAATTATGTGCTGAAGCAGGCAATTCACCTTATGTTTCGCAGTATTTGCCTATAGTTGGTAACCGTGAGTTCAGCCCCGGTATTTCTTTTTTTTTTTTTTTTTTTTTTTTTTTAAATTCCATCATTTATTGATCAAAAGCACATAAAGAAAAAATCACAGACAACGGTGCACTCACCGTAAAAGTTTACATATTACAATCTGTGCATTCATGTAAAGAAATAAATCTTAATATAGGATGGAGGCTTGTATATCTGTAAATAACACATAATCTAACTAATTAAATAAAAAAAACATAATTAAACATTACTGATCATTATCATTATCTTTGTGTTGGGAATAGCTAGTATTTCTTCATACTAAATTTATTAAAATTCGGGTTGAATAGCTCAACATGAAATAATCTCTAGAGTTTCACCTAAATCCAGGGATATGTTGCTAGTGAACCTATGTAGGATATGTTCCACATAAATCTTACTTTGCCGAGGGGAGCCTCCGACTCCATGTCAAAAAGTCAGTCAGAGGGGAGTTATATGAGGATCAATGTGAGTTAGTGTTCAGTCGGGAGTAATGAGTCGTCCCATAGGAATTTCATATTCTGGAAAAATTCTAGTCTCATTCTTTTTAAGTATCCAAATTCCTCTAGGTCTAGAAGTTCGTTCATTTTTGTTAGCCACATCTGTCCTGTCAGGGGTACGGGCATTTTCCAGTGTAGAGCAATTAGAGCTTTAGCTCCATTAATGCCAATTTGTAGTAGTTGTCTTCTAAGTCTACATGATATTTGGGGAAGTCTATTCAGGAGGGTAATATGGGGTGTCAGGCGGAGGTCTTTGATTAGGCCTTTCCTAAAATGAGTTTCTATGAATTGCCATAATTGTGTTAATAACTCACAGTCCCACCACATATGTAGATAATTGCCTCTCTTTTTGCAACCTCTCCAACATTGATCGTTGGAGGATGGGTAAATAGAGCGTAATCTCGCTGGAGTCAGATACCAGCGTGTGAGTACTTTGAAATTTAATTCAAGGAGTTTCGGAGAGGTTGAGGACTTTTTCGTGTTTTGGAATATGTTCGCCCACTCCTCCTCGCTTAGAGTTGTTCCGAGTTCTTTATGCCAGTTGTTGGTGTAAGCAGGTAGTTCTGTCTTCATATGGTTCTGTAATATACTACGTATTTTGGATAGTGAGTGTGGTGACAGTGTATTGGCCGAGCAGATGTTCTCAAAAGGGGTCAATTGCCTTAGATAGTCTTTTTGAAATAGTGTTGTGTTGATAAAATGTGTGAGTTGATTATATTTTAGCCATGGATAGTATGCCCCTTGTGCTGCTTCTCTCATTTCTTCTCTACGTATGAGTTTCCCCTCCCGAACAAACTCCTTTAAAGGAGTGGTATATCCCCATTCCGTTTCTCTTTGAAAGTTTCTGTCTAACCCACCCGTCAATTCTGCATTTAATGGGATAGGAAAAAGGGGCGATCTAGGTCCAGAGATATCCCTTCTTTTGTGTTTGATTTTTTCCCAAGAGTCAAAGAAGTGTTGGTGTATTGGAAGTGTTGTGCATTGCAAGGGTCTTAAGGGTTTAGGTACCCAGCATAGAGCTCCTACAGATGGGACTTTCAGTATTTGAGAGTCAATGGAAATCCAGGCTTTGTGTCCTGATGTGTTATGCCAGTCATAGACTCTCTGGAGTACTATCGCGTCTAAGTATAGCTGTATATTTGGCAGGCCTAAGCCTCCTGTTGAAGTGGGCCTGTATAGTGTAGCTTTATTTATTCGTGGTTTACGGTTACCCCATATGAATCTATTTATATGGTTCTGAAGTCTCAGAGGGAACCAACCTGGTAAGGCTATAGGTAGGGCTTGTAGCGTATATAAGATTCTTGGGAGGGTTGTCATTTTTATACTTTGTATTTTGCCCCACCAGGAGAGAGGCTTTGTTGCCCAAGTATTTAGGTCTTTCTGAGTTGATAGCATGAGGGCTTCAAAGTTCTTTTTAAAAAGGGTGGTAGAGTTTGGGGACAGGAAAATACCCAGGTATTTTATAGCGTCTGTTTTGAGTGTAAGTGGACAGATCTCTGCTAATCTGGAAAACTCCTCTCTCCTAAGGGATATGTTTAGTAGTTCTGATTTCGTCGTGTTTACAGTAAAATTAGAGAATCTCCCAAATTGGTCGAGTTCAAGCATAATTTCTTTCAAGGATTGGGCTGGGTCTGTAACTGTAAAGAGGACATCGTCCGCGTAAAGTGCAATTTTAAAGCTATGTGGGCCAATTTCTATACCTATGATGGTGTGGTTGTTACGTATGTGGGCGGCCATAACCTCCATGGTGAGTATGAACAGAAGAGGGGATAGGGGGCATCCCTGCCGTGTGCCGTTATTAATTGTAAAAGGGTGGGATAATATACCATTAGCCTTGACTTTTGCTGTGGGGTGAGCATAAAGACTGAATATTCTGTTGCGCATTCGGGGCCCCAGTCCTATCTCGATAAGTGTGTCTTTGAGGAACTGCCAGTCTAGCCTGTCGAAGGCCTTCTCGGCATCTGTTGCCAGGAAGACCGTCGGTATCTTGTAGTGTTTAGAGTAGGACATGAGGGTCAGGGCTCTTATGGTATTATCCCTGGCCTCCCTATGGGGTACGAACCCAACCTGGTCTGTATGGATAATATCTTCTAGTAACCTGTTCAGTCTTTTAGCTAAGATCTTGCCTAGAATTTTGAGGTCCGCATTTAAAAGTGAGATAGGTCTGTAGCTTTTAGTGTCTGATGGTGTTTTCCCTTGTTTTAGGATAACTGAAATATGGGCTTGTTGCATTTCCTTAGGGAGCGCTTTCCCATCGTCTATAGTTTTAAATAGGTTTAGGAGGTGCGGGGCCAGGGAGGTTCTAAATGTTTTATAGTAAATGTTGGTAAACCCATCTGGGCCTGGGCTCTTCCCAGAGGGTAGCTTAGCTATCACTGAGAGGATTTCCTGTAGTGAGATAGGTGCTTCGAAGTTTTCTTTTAATGTCGTCTGTATTTTCGGGAGGTTGGCTTCTTTTATATATGTCTGGAGCTCAGTCAGCCTTTTTGGGGATTGATCTGATGGTAGATTATATAACTCTGAGTAATAGATTTTGAATTGTTCTGCTATATCTCTGCTTTCAATGAGATGTTGGCCCGCTGCTGTCACTAATTCGTGGATGTGGGATTTAGTGGTTTGTTGGTTAAGTAATCTGGCCAATCTAGGTCCTGCTCTATTACTTTCGAAGAAATATATTTTTTTCAGTGCTAGAGCCTTTCTCTGTGCCTCTTTAGAAAGAATAATGTTTAAGTCTTGTCTAATTTTAGTTATCTGTGACAGAAGTGTTTTATTTGATGGGTTATTCTTGTGTTGTGCCTCTAGTGTGTATAGCTGTGTCGTTAAGTTAGTCACTGAGGAGCGATATTGCTTTTTTATTTTGGCTGTTTGCTTTATACATTCCCCTCTGATGTACGCCTTGTGTGCCTCCCAGATAATACCCGGAAGTGAGTCGTTGGTGCAGTTAAATTGGAAATATTCAGTCAATGCATTTTGTAATATTTTTTGTGTTGGGGGATAATGAAGGAGTGAGTCCTCTAGTCTCCAAGTGTAAGGGATTGTTGGGATCTCGGGCCAGTCTAACTCTAGGTGTACTGCTGAATGGTCAGACCATGCTGTAGGTCGAATGTCTGAGTCTCTTAGGAGGGATAAGTGATGTCTATCAATAAATAAGTAATCAATTCGGGTGTATGTTGCCCATGGATGTGAATAAAAGGTATAGTTGTGTTGTGTTGGGTGCTGTATGCGCCAGGTATCGATAAGGCTCAATTCTTTTATACATGATAGGGTTGTATTCGGTGCTCTAGATTTTGCTTGTCCGTGTTTTGTAGACGAGTCCATGATTGGATCTAGTACTGTATTAAGGTCCCCTCCCATCACTACCAGACCTTTCTTGTGTTCTAAAACCAGGGAGAGAACTTTTTGGAAAAATTTTCGCCTACGACTAAGTGGGGCATAGATATTAACTAGAGTGATTGGTTTGTTAAACAGGAGACCTGTGAGAATAAGGATCCGTCCCTCTGTGTCTGTGATTTTGTTATGTAGCTGGAAATGGAGGAGTTTGTGAAGTAGTATGGTAACACCTTGCTTCTTGGCGTGGTATGCGTTATGGTAGTTTGTAGGGAAGTCTTTTGAGGCTAGAGAAGGCTCTGCGCCTGTGATAAAGTGGGTCTCTTGTAAGAAGATAATAGAGTGAGAGTAGGTAGCAAAGTGTTTAAGAGCAATAGACCGCTTATTTGGCGAATTAAGGCCCTTCACATTTTGTGAAATAATCTGAATTCGTGGGACTGTCATGGTCATGGGGGGTGGTAAGTGTCGGTCAGTTTCGTCTCACCTGAGAGTTGGGAAGACATGGAGTTCGGAGGCATCCCCTGGGGTATTAGCAATTTGATAGAGCTACAAAAAGGTATCGCTGTTTCAAGTAATAAAAGACAACCTGGAGTCTGAAATAAAAAAACAACAGTGTTAGATATGAAAATACAATCAATCAGTAATAAAGACAAACAAAAACAAACAAACAAAAGGAAAACTGTACTAGCATTCCTAGAATTACTCATCCTAGGATTATATATAGTGCTAAACAAGGTCTGTAATTCTAACTTAACAGTGAGTGGGTGGGGGAGAGTAGGCTGATGTTTGTGCCTGTCCACTCTATTTTGGGTACAAATTATTCATTTTTTAAACATGTCAAACAATGATATAAGACTCATTCGACTGGGTTCGCTGATAGAAAGCTGGATATTCTCTATATAATGCCCTTTTAGCAGGGCAAAGCTATCAAAAAGAGAAAAGGAGTTAAGAGTTACTGTCATTTTTGTCATGTTATGTCCGATGATCTGGCAGGAGAGTCTGACGCCATTGTATTTTTCCTCTTTGTGGGTCTAGTTGACCAACTTCTTCTTTGTGGTTTAGGTGACAAAGATCTCTCTTGGTCTCTTTTTCTTGAGGTTTCTGTCAGCTTGGGTAGAGATGGTTGTGCAATATTCAGCTGCCTGCAGAACTGTTCCAGATCATCTGGGTTTCGGTATACAAATGTTTTGTCATCTTTCAGGACTTTAATGGCAAAAGGGAAGCCCCATCTGTATGCTATTCCAAGATCTTGTAAGTGCAAAGTTAAATATCTGGCTTCTTTACGTTTGGCTAGGGTGATCGGGCTAAGGTCAGGGTAGATCTGTATGACATCTTCGCCAAAATAAAGTGGTGATTTCTTCCTGGATGCTTGTAAAAGGTTTTCTTTATCCTTAAACTTGTGACAGCACAGAATTACATCTCGTGGTGGCATACTGTCTGGGGGTTTTGGCCGTAGGGCTCTGTGGGCTCTGTCCAAGGCTATAGGTTCTTTTTCAGGGTCCAATAAAAATTTGAACAAATTTTGTAAGTAGGAGGGTAGTTGTTGTGGAAGAATTTTTTCTGGTATGCCTCGAATCCGAAGGTTCTGCCTTCTACCTCTGTTATCTAGGTCTTCCATTTGGATCTGTAAGCGTTCAATGGCTTCAGATTGAAATTGAAAAGCTTGTGCAGTGTTATCTGAGGCTTTATTCGTCTCCTCTAGTTGGTCTTCTAATTCCAACACCCTGTCTCCCAGCTCCCTAATATCTCTCTTAATTTCTGCCAGGCCATCTTTTATAGCTTTACTCACTTGTTGCATTATGTTAGAGAGGTCTGCCTTAGTGGATAGAGCTTTTAGATCTGATCGTGTTATGGGTGTCTTATCCTCTATAGATGTAGGAGCTTGTGAGGAGTGTTCTGTAGTATCGGAGAGAGGTAGATCAGGCTCTGTAGTCAGAGAGGTGTCATGGTTCTTAAAGTAAGCGTTCAATTTGCCTCCCGTGCTTGTATGTCCCTTTAAAAGCTTGTCTCCTTTGGTTTTACTCTTTGAGGTCATCTTGAGTCTAGGATCTATGTAGTTTGATGTAAGTGATCGTATTCTGCCCCACAGTATGTATTTAGGGAGTGATAGGCCGCGCGATTTCCACGCTGTTTAGTCCTGTAGTGCGCACTTTTAATTATTCTAAGGCCTTTACTGATCAGGTAGTTATGTATGTCGGCCTGAAGTATGAGTGATCACTAGTAGAAGCAGGGTATAGGGCTGTTATATAGGGCCTGTTCAGTCTTAATAGCCCGGTAATAAGTGTATGGCGCAGTCTTCTTTTTTTTATTTGTATGACGTTTTACCTTAGGTCCGTAGTGTATCTGGATTGCAGGGTCTTGAAGCAGTGATCCACACAGGAGGTTTATCAGCAAGCTGTGTCTCGGGCTCGTTAGCTAGCGCCTCTATGTAGTGATTCACTGCGGCGTGTGTGCTGATAGCGCGGCTCACACTGTGTTGCGTCGTCGTTCTGTTGTAGGCCGTAACCAGACTTTGTCTAATTCCGTTTTTTCGGTCATACGGATCTCTTTTCTCTAACGTCTGACGCTCAAACAGCTTTCTTACGTGATATATAGTAGGGCATATCCCAGTTCTGAGTGATTATATGTTATTTATTGCCCATTAGAGCGGTCGTTTGTCGGAGCTCTAACTTGATGCGACCATCAGGATTGCTGGCCGGCTCCGCCCCCCCAGCCCCGGTATTTCTAATCAGATATTTAAAGATTGGGAGCGTAAAGGTCTCCAAACATTGTGGCAAATACGATATATAAGGGGTCACCTATTAATATTTCAAGAAATTGCAACAAGATTTGATCTAGGTGTGCGGGAGTTTTACGCCTATCTTCAAATCAGACACTTTCTACAGGAGCTTTGTATGAAGTATGGGAACAACTGGTCCATGGGTGCACTACAGGCCCTGATCTCCGCTTATGCGGCAGGTATATATGCAGTTTCCCCTTTGTACCTATTTTTAAATCAGAAAGTGTCTACACAGCAAGTAAGCGAGATGGTTGTTAAGTGGAGCAAGCTATTCCCGGACATAACTGAGCAGACTATTGTGAGTAGCTATAAAATAATTCAACAAAGCTGGGTCCCGACATCATGGAGGGAAGCACAGATAAAAGTTGGGTTACAGAGATATCTCACTCCTGAGATTCTATCAAAATGGTACAAAACAAGGGTTAACTGCCCCAGATGCTCATCCACAGGGGCGGATCTATTCCATTGTCTATGGAGCTGCCCTAAAGTAAGCCAATATTGGGGAAGAATCACATTTTGGATGATGGCGGTGCTAAAACTGGACCATAAAATAACCTCAATCGAGGGTTTTTTTTTGGTAAAATTTCAGGGTAGAATTAAGAACTACAGTCTGATAAATACTATAATATTAACGGCACGTAATCTACTCTTCAAATCATGGAAAGCATCAGTTGCACCTTCAATGGCGCAATTTAAAACAGCCCTGTGTAGTTAATTTATAACTGAGCAGTTTAATGTACCATACCCGCAAGAGAAACATTTATTGGTCTTTTTTTAAAAATGGGAGATCTTTGTATGATCTCTACCCTTACCACAGCAAAAAAAGCTTATTAAGCCTTTTAGAAATTCGGAATTTGTCCAGTTGAACATTTTGGCTGGCCATTTCCCTGGCGAATGGGTGGAGGCCAATGATTGAGAACCTGATGGAGGAGAGTGGGTTTTTTTTTCTTTCTGTTTTTGTGGTAGTAGGTTGGGTGTTGCCTGTTGTTTGATTGGGATGGTTGTCCAAGGGGGGGTCGGGGGTTAAAGAAGAAAAATAACAAAGATGTAAGAATCACATCATTGACAGGAATTAAGCGTGTATCGTTTGCACTTACTAATGTCACGTATTTGCCCGGTCTTAAAGTTTTTGTATGATTTACATTGTTCCACGGGCACTTTATTCAATTTATTCAATTAATTAATCAATTATTTTTCTAAGTATTTTTCTCCTTGTTTGTCACATCTGCAAACACTCGGCTAGATTTGGAGTTTTGTCGGTAACGACCCAAAAAACTAACGCCGGCTTTTTTCTGGCCGCACCATAAAAATAACTCTGGTATTGAGAGTCCACAGAATGGCTGCGTTAGGCTCCAAAAAAGGAGCGTAGAGCATATTTAACGCAGCTTCAACTCTCGATACCAGAGTTGCTTACGGACGCGGCCAGCCTCAAAAACGTGCTCGTGCACGATTCCCCCATAGGAAACAATGGGGCTGTTTGAGCTGAAAAAAAACCAAACACCTGCAAAAAAGCCGCGTTCAGCTCCTAACGCAGCCGCATTGTTTGCTATGCGGTAACCCTTCCTACGTCTGCACTTAACACTCTAACATGTACCCCGAGTCTAAACACCCCTAACCTTACACTTATTAACCCCTATTCTGCCGCCCCCGCTATCGCTGACCCCTGCATATTATTATTAACCCCTAATCTGCCGCTCCGTAAACCGCCGCTACTTACATTATCCTTATGTACCCCTAATCTGCTGCCCCTAACACCGCCGACCCCTATATTATATTTATTAACCCCTAATCTGCCCCCCACAACGTCGCCTCCACCTGCCTACACTTATTAACCCCTAATCTGCCGACCGGACCTGAGCGCTACTATAATAAAGTTATTAACCCCTAATCCGCCTCACTAACCCTATAATAAATAGTATTAACCCCTAATCTGCCCTCCCTAACATCGCCGACACCTAACTTCAAACATTAACCCCTAATCTGCCGACCCAATCTCGCCGCTATTCTAATAAATGTATTAACCCCTAAAGCTAAGTCTAACCCTAACACTAACACCCCCCTAAGTTAAATATAATTTACATCTAACTAAATTAATTAACTCTTATTAAATAAATTATTCCTATTTAAAGATAAATACTTACCTGTAAAATAAATCCTAATATAGCTACAATATAAATTATAATTATATTATAGCTATTTTAGGATTTATATTTATTTTACAGGTAACTTTGTATTTATTTTAACCAGGTACAATAGCTATTAAATAGTTAAGAACTATTTAATAGCTAAAATTGTTAGGGGGGCGTGTCTGGGCGGCATCCATGTTAGGATGCAATATCAGTAACTCCGGGTGAGATCTGGACAATCCGCCGATTTTTAACAGATTTATGCTACATCTCTGGAAAA
The DNA here is from genome assembly GCF_027579735.1 of Bombina bombina. NCBI lineage: Eukaryota > Metazoa > Chordata > Amphibia > Anura > Bombinatoridae > Bombina > Bombina bombina. The sequence continues at coordinate 70,406,862 of NC_069509.1, forward strand.
CCTGGATATTTACATGTGTAGCATGCTATGCTGAACCGATTGATATCAGTTTTGTGGACCCTATGACCCTGAAGTGCTGATCCGGACCGTCGAGACCTTTGGCGGCGGCCTCAATATAAGGCCTCGACACCCCCCCCCCGGTTATCCGGATAAAGCAGTCACAGCTGGACTGCCAGAGGAAACTCCTACCTTCACAACCTACACCACTTAGAGCAGCTTATTGCGGGAGCCACCGAGTTTATAAACGTTTTTATACATTGTGGAGCCGCTTGAGATCCCATCCGGAAAATGGAGGCCCTAGACAGATGGGAAGCCGAGTTGACGCAGCTCATTACAGCTCACTATGAAAGCTTAGAACGTGAGTTATGTAACTTCTTCTTAAATCCTCAAACCGCTGATATAATAACAAGAAGGTCTAAACCGATAGCGGAGCTAACCTATATAACTATCAGGGGGCTCAACACCCAACCCCAGCCTGTAATGCGGGATGATAGTGACCAACCCTTGACGGCACCTCCAGAGGACCCGCAGGACACAGAAGCTTCCTTACAGCACCCCTGTATTGCGGCTCACCTACCTGATAACCCGGCTGCAGATAGCAATATACCGCCTGTGGTGCGATGGTCAAACGGCACCCTGAAGCCCCGCTGGATTAGCCGCATCAGACGGAGGGTGATACAGTCGGCCTCGATGGTTCCTGTGTTACACGCAGCCACTGGCCGACCCAGGGGGTTACAGAGACGGCGACCGGCTCGGCCGGGGGGAGCAGCAGCAGGTCGGGTTTTTCTTTTCCAATGGGAGTTTGCGGACAGATCTCGGGCGGCCCACGGCAGACGGCGATGCTGCAGAAAACTAGGCAGAGAACTTTGCCATGCCTTTGGGAGCCAGTCCCTAAGGAAAGCAATGAGATTATGGAGCAAGAAAATAACTCACTCAGGGGTCAGTATCATATTCAATGTCCCTAGCACTGAACGGCATGGAGTGGGTTAAAAAAGATTTAAGAATCAGGTCCCCCCCGGTATGGAGTACATAAGGACAATGTATTAACTGCTGCAGTACTCATGAAGTCCTGGTCTGTTATACTAAGTTCGCACATAATAATGGAGGGGGGTATTACCCCAAATATTTTGAGCTGTAAGGCTTAGACATAAGACTGCCATGTTTTTCTTGGGACTGTGTCTAGAGGCTTCCTTTTTTTTTTCTCTTTGACTTGCTAAACAAAACCCTGTGGGAAGTTCCCTCTTTATGCCATCATCCACAAGCAACCCTTGGGTAAAGACTCCGGAGGCCAATTGTTAACAGAGAATCCTGTACCTACTCATGCTTAATTGCATCAAAAGTTTGTGAACTGTTTAAAGACATTTAATGCTGACTACACTAGTTCTCTTGCAATCTTCATATGATCAGAATAAGAGACTGATATGTTATGTTCTTTGTTGATAATTTTTAGACATGTTTTAAACAATAATAATCATATATAGTATGTAGGGGATATAATCAAACTATAGTATGTCATTGTGATTGGTTGTATAAGCTAATCTACCTCTTTCAAATAAGGATGCCATATTTCAGTTAAGCAAGTATCTGTTTACCCCTTCCTGTGTTTTAGCAAAGTACTGGGAAGTTCATAGCCTAGCATTTTAGCATCTTTCAGTTAGATATGATCTGAATTCTTACACTTTGCCTATTATTAACAGCATCTATTTTGACATATTGGATCAAGTGGTTATATATTTATTTATTTATTTATTTTTTTAAATTATGTGTTGCAGGAAATGAATAAGCTATGTATTTTCTATTTGTAGGTATATGTAGACTTCATACACCCTTACAGCTTCCTAGTTCAAGCTAGTATTAAGGTAACTTAATTCCTCATACTGTGCCTCTAACCTACTACAAATAGAACTAACATTAATGCTCAAGAGCTTTTACTGCCCTACTTATAGTATTTTCATATGCCTCACCTGCTGTTGGTGGCCAAAACAGTAGTTTGGCTAAAGTCTGTTTATGATAGTGGGGTATGTAACACTTGAGCGTCCCTGACGATACTAATTAGTTATACTACTTTTTCTGATAAAGTCCAAGTTCACTATCAGTACATTCAAGCATGGTAGAACGAAAACAGAGACATATTCCCTTGGGCACTGCTATCTCCAATTGGTAAGTTATTTATATATGTGTCCATAAATAAGTGTGTATATGTGTTTATACTATTGCATAATATGTGGTTTCAATCTCACTTTTATTATGTTTTTGTTGCCTAAGAACATTAGATCATAGTTATAACCTCCTCCATAATGTCCCTACAACCACTTCTTCATAGTCTGTAACCTATATATTGTATACAAGATAATAACGGTATGTCTAGAGTTAAGGGTATACACTGATATCTTTACAGAGTTAATGATATAACCTAACCGGTCCACGGATTATTCCTCTGCCCTAACCAATTGTTAAGTTTGCCAAAATTTACCTATATATAGTTAGATGCAATAGATTTACCTCAACAATATTTTATCCCTATAGCATTGGACTGCTCGCATAGATGTCTTCCCAATAGGCTCCAAGCTGAGGAGTAACTTTACTTATTCCCCTAAATTTTACCCTAGTGTAATATATAACTCTGTATTAGGGTTTGGAGTCTTTACAGCCTATTATTGTAATGCTGCCTAGCTTATCACGCTTCCCTATTATTAGATCCCATACCATGTACTTTACAGAGTTATATATTCTACATATAATATACTGACAGTTAGCGAGTACCATTTCTCTCCCTATTATATATTATTTTGGTTTTGCTGAAATTAAGTCATATATAAATCCCCTTCCCAAAAAAAACTATAAAATCCTGAGGTGCACTAGTTGAGACCGATGAGAGGTCTCTTTGTTTCAGATTACCTTCTATTATGTATATTCTTTTTTTTTTGTACTAGAGGTCCAAGAGTGACCTATTGAGTCATGTTGGAAGGTTTCACAAGGTACAGGCAATAAGTAGTAATATTGTAAACTAAATTGGTTAAATGTATCTTCTTTGTGCAGTAAGATGCAGTATGACCTTATTGTTCTTGTAAAGCTATGTTCTGTAACTCTATACACTAAAGTATACATGTTGTATGCCTGTTTTTTTTTTTACCACCTCAATAAAAAAATATATATAAAAAAAAAAAAAAAAATAGTTAAAATAATTACAAAATTACCTGTAAAATAAATACTAACCTAAGTTACAATTAAACCTAACACTAGACTATCAATAAATTAATTAAATAAACTACCTACAATTACCTACAATTAACCTAACACTACACTATCAATAAATTAATGAAATACAATTGCTATAAATAAATACAATTAAATAAATTAGCTAAAGTACAAAAAATAAAAAAGAACTAAGTTACAAAAAATAAAAAAATATTTACAAACATAAGAAAAATATTACAACAATTTTAAACTAATTACACAGACTCTAAGCCCCCTAATAAAATAACAAAGCCCCCCAAAATAAAAAAATGCCCTACCCTATTCTAAATTAATAAAGTTCAAAGCTCTTTTACCTTACCAGCCCTGAACAGGGCCCTTTGCGGGGCATGCCCCAAGAAGTTCAGCTCTTTTGCCTGTAAAAAAAAACATACAATACCCCCCCCAACATTACAACCCACCACCCACATACCCCTAATCTAACCCAAACCCCCCTTAAATAAACCTAACACTAAGCCCCTGAAGATCATCCTACCTTGTCTTCACCATACCAGGTTCACCGATCCGTCCTGGCTCCGATATCTTCATCCAACCCAAGCGGGGGCTAGACATCCACTGAAGAAGTCCAGAAGAGGGTCCAAAGTCTTCATCCTATCCGGGAAGAAGAGTAGATCCGGACCGGCAACCATCTTCTTCCAAGCGGCATCTTCTATCTTCATCCGATGAGGACCGGCTCCATCCTGAAGACCTCCACCACGGACCCATCTTCATCCGTCGACGTCCAACTGAAGAATGACGGTTCTTTTAAGGGACGTCATCCAAGATGGCGTCCCTCGAATTCCGATTGGCTGATAGGATTCTATCAGCCAATCGGAATTAAGGTAGGAATATTCTGATTGGCTGATGGAATCAGCCAATCAGAATCAAGTTCAATCCGATTGGCTGATCCAATCAGCCAATTAGATTGAGCTCGCATTTTATTAGCTGTTCCGATCAGCCAATAGAATGCGAGCTCAATCTGATTGGCTGATTGGATCAGCCAATCGGATTGAACTTGATTCTGATTGGCTGATTCCTTCAGCCAATCAGAATATTCCTACCTTAATTCAGGTTGGCTGATAGAATCCTATCAGCCAATCGGAATTCGAGGGACGCCATCTTGGATGACGTCCCTTAAAGGAACCGTCATTCTTCAGTTGGACGTCGACGGATGAAGATGGGTCCGCGGTGGAGGTCTTCAGGATGGAGCCGGTCCTCATCGGATGAAGATAGAAGATGCCGCTTGGAAGAAGATGGTTGCCGGTCCGGATCTACTCTTCTTCCCGGATAGGATGAAGACTTTGGACCCTCTTCTGGACTTCTTCAGTGGATGTCTAGCCCCCGCTTGGGTTGGATGAAGATATCTGAGCCAGGACGGATCGGTGAACCTGGTATGGTGAAGACAAGGTAGGATGATCTTCAGGGGCTTAGTGTTAGGTTTATTTAAGGGGGGTTTGGGTTAGATTAGGGGTATGTGAGTGGTGGGTTGTAATGTTGGGGGGGGGGTATTGTATGTTTTTTTTTACAGGCAAAAGAGCTGAACTTCTTGGGGCATGCCCCGCAAAGGGCCCTGTTCAGGGCTGGTAAGGTAAAAGAGCTTTGAACTTTATTAATTTAGAATAGGGTAGGGCATTTTTTTATTTTGGGGGGCTTTGTTATTTTATTAGGGGGCTTAGAGTCTGTGTAATTAGTTTAAAATTGTTGTAATATTTTTCTTATGTTTGTAAATATTTTTTTATTTTTTGTAACTTAGTTCTTTTTTATTTTTTGTACTTTAGCTAGTTTATTTAATTGTATTTATTTGTAGCAATTGTATTTAATTAATTTATTGATAGTGTAGTGTTAGGTTAATTGTAGGTAATTGTAGGTAGTTTATTTAATTAATTTATTGATAGTCTAGTGTTAGGTTTAATTGTAACTTAGGTTAGTATTTATTTTACAGGTAATTTTGTAATTATTTTAACTATTTTAGCTATTAAATAGTTCTTAACTATTTAATAGCTATTGTACCTGGTTAAAATAAATACAAAGTTACCTGTAAAATAAATATAAATCCTAAAATAGCTATAATATAATTATAATTTATATTGTAGCTATATTAGGATTTATTTTACAGGTAAGTATTTATCTTTAAATAGGAATAATTTATTTAATAAGAGTTAATTAATTTCGTTAGATGTAAATTATATTTAACTTAGGGGGGTGTTAGTGTTAGGGTTAGACTTAGCTTTAGGGGTTAATACATTTATTAGAATAGCGGTGAGCTCCAGTCGGCAGATTAGGGGTTAATGTTTGAAGTTAGGTGTCGGCGATGTTAGGGAGGGCAGATTAGGGGTTAATACTATTTATTATAGGGTTAGTGAGGCGGATTAGGGGTTAATAACTTTATTATAGTAGCGTTCAGGTCCGGTCGGCAGATTAGGGGTTAATAAGTGTAGGCAGGTGGAGGCGACGTTGTGGGGGGCAGATTAGGGGTTAATAAATATAATATAGGGGTCGGCGGTGTTAGGGGCAGCAGATTAGGGGTACATAAGGATAACGTAGGTGGCGGCGCTTTGCGGTCGGCAGATTAGGGGTTAATAAGTGTAGGCAGGTGGAGGCGATGTTGAGGGGGGCAGATTAGGGGTTAATAAATATAATACAGGGGTCAGCGGTGTTAGGGGGAGCAGATTAGGGGTACATAAGGATAACGTAGGTGGCGGTCGGCAGATTAGGGGTTAAAAAAAATTATTTGAGTGTCGGCGATGAGGGGGGACCTCGGTTTAGGGGTACATAGGTAGTTTATGGGTGTTAGTGTACTTTAGAGCACAGTAGTTAAAAGCTTTATAAACCGGCGTTAGCACAGAAAGCTCTTAACTACTGACTTTTTTCCTGCGGCTGGAGTTTTGTCGTTAGATGTCTAACGCTCACTTCAGAAACGACTCTAAATACCGGAGTTAGAAAGATCCCATTGAAAAGATAGGATACACAATTTACGTAAGGGGATCTGCGGTATGGAAAAGTCGCGGATGAAAAGTGAGCGTTAGACCCTATTTTGAGTGACTCCAAATACCGGCGGTAGCCTAAAACCAGCGTTAGGAGCCTCTAACGCTGGTTTTCACGGCTACCGCCAAACTCCAAATCTAGGTCACTGTTTTTTTTTTTTAACCAATTAAGTATGTATCCTGTCTCTTTTTATTGTGATACTTGTTCCTATATTGTAACATGGAAATTGTAGTATATTTCTTTGTCTTTGTAATAAATAAATCTTTAAAAAAAAAAAAACAAGATACTAACAAGCGATATACCATTTAATTATACACAAAACAAGCTCTCTGGTACACTATGAAATAAAATATGCTACCATACTTCGTTTTGATCCTATGGGTACAAATCTAACAGTGAAGTCTATAACAAGGTAAAATAAATCAGCATGAACCAATTATGCAATATGTGTTACTAACAACGGTTATTTAATACAATCTTAGCCAAATATTACCATTAGGATTATATTTGGATACTTAGCCATTTATGGCAATTAATCAGATTCAGAAGGAATGACTATAACCAGTAAAATAATAATAATTAAAAAAAAACTTTATGATGCCTCAACAAGTCTCATCCTTAGAGAATACAATACCACTAAAATTAAATATATTTTATTATAATGCCCAGGGCTTTCCTTACAATATGCTGATTTAAATGACCACTATCTATAACAACATTTCTAGTATTGTTAGGTGAATTAGATTCCTAGATAATATAAACCAGACTATGGGGGTAAGTACATATAAAAATTGGGCTTATAACCATCTAATACAAATCTTAAAGGGAAACTGAACCCAATTTTTTTTCTTTTGTGATTCAGATAGATCATGCAATTTTAAGCAACTTTCTAGTTTACTCCTATTATCAATTTTTCTTCGGTGTCTTGCTATCTTTATATGAAAAAGAAGGCATTTAAGCTTTTTTCTTGGTTTAGAACTCTGGACAGCAGTTTTTGATTGGTGGATGAATTTATCCACCAATCAGCAAGGACAACCTAGGTTGTTCACCAAAAATGGGCCAGCATCTAAACTTACATTCTTGCATTTCAAATAAAGATACCAAGAGAATAAAGAACATTTGATAATAGGAGTAAATTAGAAAGTTGCTTAAAATTTCATGCTCTATCTGAACCACAAAAGAAAAAAATTGGGCTCAGTGTCCCTTTAATAAGGACCTTTTAATGCAATAACTGCTTAAATATAAGTAATAACTTTTTATACTTCCCCAAATGTTTGCTCCTTCAAGCCCTGGGTTATCACTAGTCAAGCTGTGTGTTTCCTCTGCATCTGGTCCCACAAAATCTCTTAGTCCACAGGAAAAATGGGCAACAATTTCCAAGGATATAAAAAATATGAGATGGGTACAACCAGGATTCAAAAGTTCTGTTTCAGGGAATTTTTTTGGACAAAGTATCCACCCTTCTTTCATGCAACCCAGAATATTGTGAATGTCCTGTGACCCAATTTATCCTGAACTATAAATTTGCCCTAATCTCTAACAGGCATTCACAGATGTGTGAGGATCTGCAATGCTGTGATTGGATGAATACTAATTACTTTTGGGAATAATTCACCTAATGTTAAGTATAGCTGGTTGTACTTTTATTAACTGGCCACAAGATCGCAGTGGTGAGTTGTGCTACAAAAGTGAACTAATTCTTACATTTATCCTTCTTAGAATTTATTTTTCATATATCACACATATATACACACACACACACACACACACATAGACATGCACATATTCATTTATCTACTTTGTGAGCTAGGCTTCATAAATTTACCAAATATATTTAAATAAATATTTATGTCTTTATGGCTTATCATTTAGGCATTGCCTTATTTAAAATATATGTATATGGACTTTAATGGAGGGAGATAATTTATATATACATCAATCTCCATATATTTTATTTAATATTTTTGTTTAACCCCTTAATGACCGGACCATTTTTCAATTTTCTTACCCTTAATGACAATGGCTATTTTTACATTTCTGCAGTGTTTGTGTTTAGCTGTAATTTCCCTCTTACTCATTTACTGTACCCACACATATTATATACCGTTTTTCTCGCCATTAAATGGACTTTCTAAGGATTCCATTATTTTCATCATATCTTATAATTTCCTATAAAAAAAATATAAAATATGAGGAAAAAATTGAAAAAAACACACTTTTTCTAACTTTGACCCCCAAAATCTGTTACACATCTACAATCACCAAAAAACACCTATGCTAAATAGTTTCTAAATTTTGTCCTGAGTTTAGAAATACCCAATGTTTACATGTTCTTTACTTTTTTTGCAAGTTATAGGGCCATAAATACAAGTAGCACTTTGCTATTTCCAAACAACTTTTTTTCAAAATTAGCGCTAGTTACATTGGAACCCTGATATCTGTCAGGAATACCTGAATATCCCTTGACATGTATATATTTTTTTTTAGAAGACAACCCAAAGTATTGATCTAGGCCCATTTTGGTATATTTCATGCCACCATTTCACCGCCAAATGTCATCAAATAAAAAAAAAAGTTCACTTTTTCACAAATTTTGTCACAAACTTTAGGTTTCCCACTGAAATTATTTACAAACAGCTTCTGCAATTAAGGCACAAATGGTTGTAAATGCTTCTTTGGGATCCCCTTTGTTCAGAAATAGCAGACTTATATGGCTTTGGGGTTGCTTTTTGGTAAGTAGAAGGCCGCTAAATGCTGCTGCGCACCACACGTAAATTATGCCCAGCAGTTAAGGGGTTAATTAGGTAGGTTGTAGGGAGCTTGCAGGGTTAATTTTAGCTTTAGGGTAGAGATCAGCCTCCCACCTGACACATCCCACCCCCTGATCCCTCCCAAACAGTTCTCTTCCCTCCCCCACCCCACAATTGTCCCCGCCATCTTAAGTACTGGCAGAAAGTCTGCCAGTACTAAATAAAAGGAGTTTTTCTTTTTTTTAATAAAAAAAAATAAAATGTTTTAGCTGTGATGGACTCCTGCCTTAGCCCCAACCTCCATGATCCCCCCCCCCAGCTCTCTAACCCTCTCCCCTACCTAATTGCCGCCATCTTGGGTACTGGCAGCTGTCTGCCAGTACCCAATTTGCCCCAAAAACAAGTGTTTTTTTGATCTTTTTTTGCCATTTTTAAATGTTTTCTGTAGTGTAGCAGCCCCCCACAATACCCCAACCCCCTCCCCCTCCCAGATCCTTATATATTTATTTTTTCCCCCCTCTTCCCTCCTCATTGGTGTCAGTGGGTAGCTAATCACGCGCGCGCACGCGCATGCGCGCCCCCGCACGCTCCCGGCACCCGGCGTGCACATTGCACTTACAGGAGCCGGATGCCGGGTAGCGATGGGCCGCCCACCCGCCTCCCTGTTGCGCTCCCACCCACCAACGAACCGGCACCATCGCTACCGGTGCAGAGAGGGCCACAGAGTGGCTCTCTCTGCATCGGAGTCTTCTGAAAGGGTATTGCAGGATGCCTCCATATGGAGGCATCACTGCAATACCCTGAGAGCTGCTGGAAGCGATTGCGATCGCTTCCAGCACTCTCTTAGACAACTGACGTACCAGGTACGTCTATTGTCATTAACTGTAAGTTAATGCATGACGTACCTGGTACGTCAGTTGTCATTAAGGGGTTAACTAAAATGTACCAGTTTAAAATTAAATCCTCATGATTTAGATAGATACTTATTTATACATAAGGCATATACATATATAGATCTCCCTATGTGGGTATCTCATGGATAAGTGTATGTTACAGATGAGGCATAGTGAATGATATAGTATTTTACAATAGTTTTTCATTATATGTATATCTTTGATATATAAGTATATATATATATATATATATATATATATATATATATATATATATATATACTGTATATATACATATCTTATTGGTTATTGCATATACTTAATTCCATATTTAACTTATCTATACATTCAAACATGTGGTCATATACACTGGTTGTCAGTTAATTATTTGTACAGCATTGGAATACAATTTTTTTATATATAATTCAGACTTTTAACTTCTTGCATTTCAAAATTGTATTTCTTTTTCTAACAAACATTTGTCTTTTGCTTATGGGAGTAATCTGATTTTTGGTCACTTAGACCAGCAGGCATCTCATTAACATGTGAGTGAGGGCCCATTTGTTTGTAAATCCATCCACCAAAGTGTAAATAAAATCTTAGATAATGGGACTCCACTCTTTTGAGTAGGGACAAAAGGTCTATTTTTGTGTTGACAAACACCCCAGGTGTCCTTCCTCTGGAAGGGTGACTACTAGACAACATATGATCCAAGATATGTTACATTGTTATCTTATGAGTCATGGAGGTGTGGTAAATGTTAGCCAAATGCTACTTTTAAAGCACTAGAGTGTGTTTAATTTAAAATACCAGATCCAAGATGATTTTAAATATGTTGTTCCTGTAATATGAAATACCATATTTTTCCTGTATCAAATTAATTATTTTTATTATTTGATAAAATAATTCTTCTAATGTAGACAACTCCCCACAGATGATGTAACATATTGTTCCTGTAATATGATATACCATATTTTTCCTTTATCTATGAATCAACATAACAATTGTACACAATTACATTTTTACTAATTATTTCCATGTAAAGATTTATGTGTACTGCTACTTTGGGAAATTCCCAGGGAGATAGGCACTAATTCCAGGCTATAATAATTTACCAGACACTTTTCTAGAGAGAGAGAGAGCTTTTAATTAGTATCTGCTCAAATTAAGAGGTTACAGAGTTATCAAGTTACTATATGATTTTAACTCACACTCACATAATGAATCCTATCTAGCTGTTCTTGAAGGGTGCAAAACAGTGTATGTGAAGTTGCATGTATGTGTTTGTGTATGTGAGTGCATAGATACTGAATAGATAGAAGAAAGAAAAATAGATACAGAAAGAAAAACAATCTCCCAGGAATGAACAACAGCTCAGTGTTACCACCTGGGAGTAGCTTCTTTCAGCCCAATTGTGTGTTTCACAGAGGAGAACTTTCCTGAAGTATATCAGTCTGATCCCGCCTAACAAGGTCAGTGCACCCCGAAACGCCAAGCAATTCTCCTCTGAACAAGGGAAACAGTAACCTCCGACAATTGTTTCGGCATTCTTTGGGCCTCATCAGCAAGGTGCAGCCATATCCCTCAAAGCCAGAAATAAAAATGTTGGGTTTCATGTTCCTTTAAACTCAGCTCAAGAGCAGCAATGCACTACTGTAATCTAGATGACCACATCTAGTGAGTAAATGAGAAGAGTCATATGTGTGTAGTTAGTTTAAAAGCACCCAGCTTTCCTAGTAACTAACTCTGGAATTCTTCTCGGGCATCAGAGCAGCAATAGTGCACCTTTACAGCACTGACTTCTCTTACCCCAGACCTCTACTTAGAGCAACTTATTTTACAAGTGCTCCAGACACATGCACACTACGTTACCTAGACTTTCTATTCAACAAGGAATAACATTCAAAATTAAGTAAATTTGATAAGAGAACAAACTGGAAAAAAAATGTTTTAATTGTAAGCTCTGAATCCTAAATTTAAAAATGAGGGGTTCATGTCCCTTTAAGCATGTCCACTACTGTTACGGTACAAGGTATATTTAATTATTTCTGTTCCACTCAGTCTCCCACAATTTCGAACCAGGAAGTAATGAGTTAACTGAGGTTCTATTATGATCATTGGCTGAGGGAACCACTATGGGGTAGCAATCCAACAAAAGGCATAAAGGATTTCAAGAGTAGGACTAGACTACATATGTTGTTGAACACATAACAAAACGTGATATGGTACATTCAGTAAAAAATATATGCAACACTGGAAGTTTGCATTTTAAGTAGCAGTTCCAGTATTATTGTTACAAAGAGTAAGGAGTTTGTCAGCAAGCAGTATGTGCTAAGTAAGCAGGCAGGCAGTTAAGTCTTATAGAAGCAATGGATGAATAACAACCACAATGCAAGTATATGAAGTTAGACAGTAAGCAGAGTAGAAGATAACAGTCTTTTGAGGAAGCAGCTGCTACTTATTAAGCACAATAAATGTAAGTCTTAGGAACTGCAACACTGTTCAGTGAGTAACTCAAATAAATCAGCTAAGAGGTAATCAGAAATGTTGAAGTTATAATGCTTATCCACTTTAGGCTGATATGATACCTTGAACTTAATCCTGTACAAGAGTTACCTTAATTCCAGAGGTCAAGATGAACAGATTTACTCACAGTTGCAAACAAACAGGGGAATCCTCACGGAAGCAGGAGAAAAATACAGCCACAGTTGTTAGACCAGCAACGGAGGTCCTGTTAACACCTCTCAGGAAGAGTAGCGTAACCGGAGGCTAGCAGGGATGGAGATCAGCTTTGAACACTCTCAACAGGTTCAGGGCGGCAGCGCTGCGGGAGAGAGAGACTGCAGACAGCGTAGGTGGCTTGCTGAAGTAACGATCCTCCAGGGGAGGAGACTGGAGGCCAGAGAGAGGAAATCCCTTGGAACAGCGTGTAGGGGTTACACGCTGCAGGCTCACCGATAGCGGTCTGTAGTAGCAAGAGAACAGTAGAATCTGACAAGTGGTCAGGCGGCTTGACAACTCAGAAGCGTAGGGAACTAGTGTGCATAGTTTGCTTAGTACCTTACAATTACTCCACTTTTAGACTCCATAGGGTCCATTATTTAAGCAGTGGATGTTGCTTTGGGGCCCCATCGTTTCAGGTCCTCCTGAAACGGAAGTTAAGAAGCAGTAGTCAAAAGACCACTGCTCCTTAACATCTCTGCCACCTTTTAAGTTGCTGACTGAAATCATCCTGATACGATCGGGATTATTGACGGCCCCTGCTAGCAGCCAATTGGCCGCCAGTGAGCAGGGGACTACATTGCACAAGCATGTCACCAGAAATGCTTGTGCAATGTTAAATGCTGACAACGTAGGCTGTCAGCATTTAGCGAGGTCGAGCGGACATGATTCGCTACAGCAAATCATGTCCACTCACCTCTTAATAAATGTACTCCATGTGTGTAGCTCCATCAAAAAGAACAGTCAGTTTTTTGCTTTCTGGAGCAGAGAAGGCAGATGTGAAACTTTTTTGTCTTGTGTAACAGTTAACCAGAGCTTTGAAGTCGTGCTAACCCGGCGCAAGTCAAATTTAATTGCGCTCAACTCGTAATACGCGAACTATTTCCTATGCATGAAAATAGCCACAATCTACCCCTTATTGCTTGTACCCTACACTTGTAATTTAGTCCCATATGGGAAAAAGGTCTGATGAGAAAAAGATATGCTTGGCGTACAGCTTATTAAGCTTATCATCTAAGAAACACCATACCAACATTGAAGCATGGTGATGGGGACATTCTGATTTTGGGCTACTTTTCTTCATCTAGGTCAGGGTCTCCTGTCGAGATAGATGGATAGCTCCAAATAACAAGATATTTTGGCACACAATGTTTTCCACTTTATGTTCAGAATGGTGTCATTACTGGCATTGTACACCTATTAGCTGAGTGTGTTACAGAAAATTTGGGCTATATGTGAAAACATCTTTTTCTGAGGATATATTCCTACTATTAAATGTATTTTAGTGACCTACATTGTTTAATGATACGTATATATATTTCTTAAATCACAGTATTTTCATTTTTGTATGTTAAAGAAGACCTTGGGTTGTCACAGACATAAAATAAATAATAAAGAATCAATAAATAATGTGTTTAATATATCCGAAGAGAGCTAACATATTACTTGAAACATGAATGAATAATTATACAGTTATTTTACAATATTACAATTATGTGACAAATAACTTTCTTTGCAGATGCTGACAGAGATTTACTATTTGGTTATTTTATAAGCATAATAAATCAATGCAAATTAATTTAGACAGAAAATAAACTTTGTATTCAGTTCCACAGTATCTACATTCTGTATATCTGTTTTAAGTGCTACATAATTATTTGTATTAAGAAATGTGAAGCAACCACAATATTTTCCATTCAGTATATAGGGGCCACATTCACTGAGGTCAATACGCTCGCCAGATATTGCTGACGCGAATCTACATTCAACAGTCTTATTTATCAACACATCTGTCAAAAACATCGGACTGTTGATAAATAAGAGTCGATGTCACAGATTATTATGTATCGAATGATCTAGCCTTAATGTCCATCAAATGTTTTGTCTGTTTATTCCAACTTCATTTAGAACATTTTATTACTGTCAATGAACAAGCACTCTAAAGCTATTTTTTTTTCATTTGTTAATGTCCAAGAAATAGCTAGATTTATACCTGAACAAACAATAATATCTCATAGAAAGTTATTTTCTATTTATTTTTTCTATTTATTTTTTATTTATTTTTTATACCAAAAATCTGATATATGATATTTTCTCATAAATTAATGTGTATTTGTATTTCAGTAAATCATGATGGGCTTATCTCATGTTTTTTATAAAATGATTATTAATGCTAGAATTTGTACATATATCTTTGCACATACTTGTGTGTATATATATATATATATATATATATATATATATATATATATATATATATACATATATGTGTGTGTGTGTGTGTGTGTGTGTGTGTGTCAGAAATCTTTTGCAAACATATTTACATGTCACTAAATTCGTTTTTTTGTTCTAAACAATGTTGTCTTTCATATTCTGTGTTTATTTATACCACTATATGTATATAGTGTAAATATATTATTATTCTGAGCAAGAATAATTGTGAATATAACATGTAATCAAGGTATCATATGTATTTATTTGCAAACAATGGATATTGCAAGAGCTGGGCCAGTTTTCTTTCTGCACCTGTGTTTCACTTCCTGATTGAAGTCTTGTTTTAAACACCACCCCTACACAGGTGTTAAAAATGGGCTGGCATTTAAGATGACATTTCTTAATGAAAATTAAATTCAAGAGAAGGAAGAAAACACTGGAAATAGGATGACATTAAAGAGGTGATTTTAATTTCTGCTGTATATTATTCATGACAGTTTAATGTTAGGTAGACTATCCCTTTGAGCTTTCATTTTAAGATTATATTGAATCAAACATCATTTGATTATTAAAATCATTGTCAAAAATATTACACTGTGTGTCCCTATAAGCAATACTTTGCACTAAATTTGAAGCAATACTTCACACCAAATTTGAAGCAATAATATTGTCCCCTTACTTTGTAAAGAACTCAACGACAGAGAGACAAAGATGTAACATAACCCATAAGTAGGGTAACATCTCTCTACTTGATTTTATTTAGTAATAAGGGCAGATCTGTGTTTCTGTTTGTCAACTTAAAAGGACATGAAACCCATATTTTGTCTTATGATTTAGAAAGAGTATACAATTTTAATCAACTTTCTAATTTACTTGTATTATGTAATGTGTTTCATTCTCTTGCTGCATCGAACATAACCTTTCTGTGTTTTCAGACTCCCTTTGATTTCTATGGTATTCGCGGTCTCAAAGGTGGCGGTTTGAACAATAGGTATGCTGCATCAGAATTGACACACGCGTACCTGTTGAATGTTGAATGTTTAATAAATTGGCAAGAGGGTCAAATAGAGTCAAATGTGATGGCGGAACAGCAGTATTACGCTTGAATAACGCAAGCATCGATTTGCATTGATCTCATGGCAGCATATATTACGTTGAACATTTGAACATTTGACAATGTTGATGCTTTGTTAACTACGGCGGATCAAATTTGCATCTAACTTGACGTGGAATTCCAGCGTAA
Source organism: Bombina bombina (assembly GCF_027579735.1). Classification (NCBI taxonomy): domain Eukaryota; kingdom Metazoa; phylum Chordata; class Amphibia; order Anura; family Bombinatoridae; genus Bombina; species Bombina bombina. The sequence goes on from NC_069509.1 coordinate 70,422,902, forward strand.
TATCAGTTGAAGCACTAATAAATCAGCCCCACTGTCTTTACTACTAGTCTCAGGCTTCATGTTGAAAATTAAAGCATACCCCTTGGAATCCCTTAACATGGACAAAATAGATATGTATACATTAAAATTCTTTTTTTTATTTTTTTTATTTCTTTCTTGAATACGGTAACAGTGCAATATTCAACCTTTAATGGCTCATATTGTAATGAGGAAATGCTTTCACTTGCTTAATGATACTAATGGATTCTTATTGATTTTTTTTACCAATGACATTTAATGCAAAATTTTTGCGCTTTATGGGGAAAAAAAATATTATACAGGAAGCATAAACAGTACTCACTAAATAGAGAGAATTAAATTATGTCTAAGTAATTTAACAGACAATAGGGAAACATGGTATAGGAAGAGTTTCAGGTTAAATTAGCATCATAAATTCACAACAATATTACAATTGTGTGGACTACTTATAAATAGTGTCATAAAGTTAATTCAATTTCAAATAAAAAGTAGTCCAACAGGTACAGAACTAAATAGTTCATTCCAAATTAAGCATTAAAATCACACAAACATAATGCATAAGGATCCTTATGATATGACAAACAATTGCAAATAATCCTAAGAAATTATATAAAGACCAATTATAAAAAAAAAGCAGTTTGTTAAGGGTTCCAATGTATTTTTAAGGTAAACACTTTTTTTTTTTTAAAATAAGATTTTTTATTATTCAACAACATAGATATATATATACAGTCTGACATTAACAACAAAGCTAATAAATATATATATATATAGTTAATAAACGTATGGAATACGTAGTAGGACATAACAATTTATTTTTGTGATAACTGAATAATAACAGAAGCGAGTGTAGACTTTGTGATTAAATTACAATAGTTTTTTGTTTTTTTAGTTGGTATATGTCTAAAAGAATAGCGAGGAAGGTGATTTAAAATTCCATTATTTTAGTTGGTTGCAGACGAATTGTAATCCATTTATTTTCTGTTATTTTGTTTTTTCTTCGCTTTGTTGTTAAGGTAAACACTTTTAACTCCAATGTTATAGTCACAAATGTGCATTCTGTATGCTTTTAACATTTTAAATGTCAAGGGTAATACTACCTCCACATGTCTCGATTAACACTTAAAACACACTAAAGTCAATTTGAGTTCACTTTTATGATCCACATTTATAAATACTTGCAAAAATGCAAAAATATTCACACCTCACTGTACTATGTGAGGCCCAGTTTGTTACCAGTACTGACTTTAGTCATTTGTTAAAAAGCCACCCAACTCCACATCTGACTTGCAGGTTTTCTCTGAAAATGCTTCAAGTGTTCTTACACTGCAGCGTGACAATGAGTACGGTGTCCATAGCAGGACAATATCCTGGCTACTGGCAATGCGTTTCTGCTTTCATACGAGCCTTTCTCAAGCCATAGGGGGATATTTATCAAAGGTCTGTCGGACCTGATCCGACAGTGCGGATCAGGTCCGCCAGACCTCGCTGAATGCGGAGAGCAATATGCTCTCCGTATTCAGAATTGCACAAGCAGCTCTTGTGAGCTGCTGGTGCAACGCCGCCCACTGCAACGCCAGCAGGGAGGTATCAATCAACCCGATTGTACTCGATCGGGTTGAATTGCAGCCTGCAGGCTCTCCAGAAACACGGACCATCAAGCTCTATATGGATTGATAAATGGGCCCCATAGCGTGTATTCTTCTAAGGATTGTTTATAAAGGAATTGACGGGAGTTTGGCCTTTACTTCTCAGGCATTTTCAAAACTGGATTAAGTGTCAATAACTTAATCTAATTTTTTTTTTTTTTTTTAAAAGTGGACCAACTGGTACAGAACTTTATATTTAATTCCAAATTAAGCATAAAACCATAATTAGTAAAGATCATTATGATATAACAAAAAACTGTAAATAACACATGTGCATTCCGCATAATTTTAACACTTCAAGTGGGCAAATCTAGTAATCTATAAAAGATACATTGGGCGCCATTTAATAAGGCGTCAATTTTTTCGCACAGACCATATCGAAATAACCCGCCGGCATTCGCACCATGTGGATGGCACTTCGTTACATGAATGTACTAAAAACCAAGCCGTAAAATTTCGCGTCTATTGTGTGTCGAAGACAATCGGATTATTGATAACTTTGAAGCTTCGTTCGGCGCGAAAGAGCAAAGTTAAGAAGCAGTCTGCGACCTGATTGGTTTAGTTCTCGGGATGGTTTGACTGCAACATGGGTGCAATCGATGGCTCCAAGTACATTGGGCATTCCGGCCATTCTATAAAATTTAGACTTCACAGATTGCCACTCTTCTGGAGTCGCTGGAAGGCACACGTACCTTTGAAAGACTACCATCAAAGCATCAATAACTTTGGTTAGGTGCCTCGAAAAAGCAGACTGGCTGATGCCAATTATAACGCTAGACACAGCTTGGAATGAACCGGTGGCAAAAAAGTGTAAGGCTGCCAACAGTTTTAATAGTCCGGGTATGGCTTGTGAACGCGCTGTCATAGGTTCCAGGTATTCTGCTATTTCATAGTAAAGTTCCATAATAGCTTCTCTGTCCAAACGGAATCTCTGGATAATCTCTCGATCAGAAATGCTTTCCAAACCCATACGTGGAAGGAAAACTCTAGGGACTCTGATTCTTCTACCTCTCCTTCTTTGCAAGTTGTCAACCGGTGCCTGTATAGCCCTTCTTCCTCGTAATTTAATTAATCGGAAAAGAAACATGTGTAAAAGTGTCTCCATCTTCATTCAGTGATCCAAAAACCAATAATGCTACAATAGTAGTCTACTCCTTTCACTTAAGTACTTCTACCTGGCGTCAGGTTGATACGCCCTATAGTTTTCTATTGTATTCGCTACCTAAATGGTCGCGAAGCAAATCACGCGAAGTTACAGTGAAAGTTGGAGCGGACGGATTAGTTGTAACATTCATAATTTCCGATTACAGCGAATTTACGTGCGATCGAACATGTAGTAAGTGGAAAAAGGCTTCGGAACAATCAGTTGCATAAAATTACGATCGCTGATGAAAATAGTGGTTTTTCGACCAGATCGCAGATTGGTACATACGAGAAGCAGATCGTGAGCGAATTTTGACGCGGAAATACAGACGGACGGTCACTTCGAAGCTTAGTACATGGCGCCCACTGACAATGTTTTTATAATTTGGAAGGGCGCTAGAGAATCTTTTGAAGATCTCTTTGCACAAATGAATAGGGATCAGCAAATGTTTCTAAAAATTGGAAATTTAAAATGAATTTTGATACATTTGTTTGTTCAAAACAAATTTCGAATGTTTATATAACATTCTTACATTCTATTTTCGAATTTTCGTTTTCGAATTTTTCAATTAAATTTGAAAATATTTGTTTGAATAATAGAATGTTTAGCTATGTATTTATTCAATTTTGAAAAGTAATATTCGAATTTGAATGTGACATTCGAATTCGAATGTAACATTCAAATTCGAAATAGTATTTCTAGTCTACAACTGTGTTTAATAAATGTAATATTCGAACTCGAATGCTATATTCGAATTTGAATGTCACATTCAAATTTGAAACAGTTTTTCTAGTCTAATACTGTGTTTTTTAAAACGTAATATTCGAATTTAAATGTGACATTCAAATTTGAATGTCACATTCAAATTCAAAATAGTATTTCTAGTCTACAACTCTGTTTAATAAATGTAATATTCAAACCCGAATGCTACATTCAAATTAAAATGTATATAACATTCAAATTCAAAATATTATTTCTAGTCTAATACTGTTTTATAAATGTAATATTCGAATTTGAATGTGACATTCAATTTCGAATGTGACATTCGAATTCAAAATAGTATTTCTAGTCTACAACTGTGTTGTATAAATGTAATATTCGAATGTGACATTCGAATTTGAATGTGACATTTAAATTCAAATCTGACATTTGAATTTGAATGGCACATTCAAATTCGAAAGTGACATTTAAAAACTGTAAATAACATTTGATAAAAGAATTTTTAAGAATATTCGTTCTTAACAACATTCTATTATGTAAATTGAATTTCTACAATAACATTCATTCTAACATTCAAATTCAAATATAAACACCTTCGCCCATCCCTACAAATGAATCAAAATTACTTACATTAAATATTTACTAGTTAAATTAATAAAAAATAGTAATTTTCTTGATATATGTATTTATATTTGAGATGGAAAAATTAACAAAAGCACACATTTTAAACAAATTGATGCTAACGAATTCATTTATCTAGTTGTCAATTACTCAAATGATGGTGATAAACAAAAACAGTCAGTGATATTGGCAGAACATTTTAAAACTACCCTTTTTTAAAAGCACAATTATTTGCCCATTTACAAATTTGCCCATTTACGGGCGCACGTTAAATAACCAGCCATTACAAGTGGCTTGTTAATGCTCCCGCCAGCTTGCGGTTTCACTTTGCGCTAAGCGCAATTAACCAGAGGTCAAACCACTGGTTAACTATATAAAGTTGCCACAATTGCCCACCAAATAAAGTGGACAGTTCCTTACTTATAAAAATAGCCTTATATGCTTTAAAACAAGCATAAAATTCTGATCACTCCTTAATTTGTTATTCATAATACACATATTTTATTACTATTATTATTATACGTCTTTAATTTTACAGCTAGGAATTTAAACAGTTTCAATTTCCATGTATGAATATTGATGTAGGTCATGCTGCCTTTTTTGTTTTCTTGTAAGAAAATAAATGCTTTTAAATGTTTCATTCCTTTATTGATCAAATTTAAAAGCCCACAATTACATTTCAGCAACCTGGAGAGGCTTTCCTACTCTTCTTTCTTTTTCAATCATTGTAAGACTCATGAATTTCAAATACAAGAGCAATTTCAGTTATAAAATGATGAGTCCCATCATATCTGTAACCTCAGTTTGGGATGGAGTCAAAGGTTAAAAGGCAGATTAAAACATCAGAATGACTGGATAATAATGCACAGTAAATGCACTTTTACCTTCAGGAAGACTTCCATGCTATGCTATGATTTTGCCCTTAAAGTGAAGTTCAGACAAATGTTGAATGAATATATATACAGTATATATATATGGACTAACTATTTTGTTATCTAAATCACATACATACATATATATTATATATTTATATATATATATATATATATATATATATACACACAACATACACACATATGTGTATATATATATATATATGTATACATATGTGTGTCAGTGTGTATGTGTGTGTGTATATATATATATATATATATATATATAATATATCTGTCTGTATATATGTGATTTAGATAACAAAATAGTTAGTCCATTGCTCAATGCAGTACTCTTATTATTTATTTATTATTATATACCGTATATGCAGTATGGGGTCCAGATGTCAGTGCTCATAGAAGGGAGGGAACATAAACAGAAAGCAATTTATGGTGCAGTATGAAAGCACTAGTGTATACTAGTGTATAGTGTAGCAGTAAATAGTAGAATAATGTTCACCTTATTTAACCTCAAACGTGTGAGGTATGTTAAATGCATGGAGGGGATTTTATCCCTATCTGTGTTAAAGATGTAATGACCTCTTCGGCCGGTCAGAGTATGGTATTTCTTTCCTTCAATAGCCTCTTGGGGTATGGAATTTGTTAGCTTCTCTTCTTTGGGATAAAGTAAGCTTCTCCTCTGTGGGGTATGGTAGGCTTCTCCTCTGTGGCGTATGCTAAGAAATTTCTTGGAGATGGAACTTATCACTTCTCCTTTGTAGAGCTTGGTGGAACTCTTTTTTTTATAAATGATGAATAAATTCTTGTAGGTGTTTGTTATAAAAACTCCTTTATTTGGCACAAACTAAAACACAAACACCGTGTTTGTGTAATTTTACATTAAAACCTATTTTGTGGTTAATGCCCCCCCAAAAGTATTTATATTACTGTCCTTTTTGTTAATGTCCCAAATAAAGGTGGGCTTTCAAGTGTCCAAAGAACAACAGAGTATACAGTGCAGGCTTGTACTGTGTTATCTGCACTGTGCCCCAAAAAATAGTTAGTTGATTACAGGTAGTTTATAATAAGGAACAAGAGAATGATTCTCCCCGTTATTAAGTCTCACTGGAAAATGATACTTGGAAATGTCCTTAATGGCTCCAGATTAGTGTCCTTTAAAGTGGATGTCTTCTTAGGATGTTAATTCTGTCAGTGACAGAGTCCGTGGTCTTACTGTGCTGTACTGGAAACGGTGGTCTCGCCGGACCGGAAGTGATGGGTGGGCCCTTACGCGTTTCGTGAACTACGTTCACTTCATCTGAGACCCTCTGAAGAATATTTTTTCATCCTAGACCCTCTGAAGAATTTTTTTATACACATTGTGGTGATGGTGTTCGCCCGCAGTTGATCGGTCGTTGGGCGCTGAGGAACTGACATCTGACCAGTTGGCCAAGTTGATACCAATGAATTCTTTAGATGACAGACTGATTTAATCCTGATTATGTATCAAAACTCTGTATATCTCTGTTACCTTTAATTAAGAATTTATAATTAGCTATATCATCATGGGAAATAGAGGAAATAGAATATTTTTGGAAACCGATGAGTTTTTTGGATGACTGACTGATTTGATCCTGATTATGTACATCTCTGTTCCCTTTTTGTGTTATTAAGAAGTTAGAACTGTTATATCATCATTGGAGATAGAGGAACTAGAAGGTTTCTAGTTACTATGTAGGACTCTTCGATGATATCTGATTGGGTATTGATTAACACTTACACATTATTTTTTTAGGTTTTGATTGGATTCGCTGAATAGAATTACTGGAGGATATTGGATATAATGTAGATTAGTGTTTGTTCTTTGGCTATGATGAACAACTAGGAGGTTAGATTAATCTTATAAACTAATCTCGTATATATCTTTGTATACAAGACAGGATTGAATTGTATTTTGTTTTCTGTTTGAGATTTAATTTTATTTTATGTTTTGTCACTTCTGTTTTTGTTATAATAGTGAGTTTCATACTACATTATAGAGGTATATACAGTGAAGTAGGGCTTTGCTTAATATTGCAGTGATGAAAGGAGAATGGACATAATACGATCTGTTAACTAAGCATTAGTTTTGTCGGTTGCCGTGTATACTGTTGCCCAGTGCCCACGCCCACATTGTGAGAGGTTTTGTTAGTTATACCAATAGGAGATGACCAGTTGTGAGGTTTACACCCCCTTAGCATGACGTTGGAGGAGTGAGGAGGTTAGTCATGCCTTCGCAGGTTACGGGTATGGTTTTGCACTAGAATATTGATATATACATAGGGCTATTCGGCTTTACTGATTATTGTAGATATAAAGGATCTAAATTTATACCCAAGGAGGGTTTCGATCAGGTACGACTTTGATCAATATGAATTGATATGACAGGGTACTTGGGCATTATTTTGGTCTGTCATTTTTTGCTACGTCCATATGGGGAGATGTTTCGTTAGACAAGCCAATAGGAGATGACTGGTTGCTCTAAAATGATGTTGGAATGGGGGTAGACACGCCTTTGTAGATAACGGGTCTTTGAGTTTGGTAATCAGAATTTTTACGTGTGATCGGCTTTCTAATGTTACACAGTATTTGGTGTTTGAGGCCATATGATGACAGCACGCTGTGAATACCAATGATCCTGAGGGATAAAGGCATATAATTAAATATATTACGTAAAAAAAAGGGTGTGTGTGTTTGATCCACCAATGGGATCATGAACAGTGACGTGTATGTCAACATGCTCTTAGATTATTTGATTGGAGCAAGCATAGGGGTGTTGTATTCTACCCTGATCTCCATTGGTTGATTGTACCGGTTGAAATAACTGGGTTTAAGATTATCGATTATGACAGTTTCCTAACATGCTTTTCATGACCGATCACTGCTGGTTTGACACATTATGCACTATGCACAATATTGCACCATCAATATTTGTTATGTATAATTGTCACATATCTAATTAACAGTATCTGTTATCCTATCAGGGCACTATGCTTTTTCACACGGACAGCCGGGATTGGCTGTGATCAGGGGGAGGGTTCTATTAGCCTTTAAAGGTTTGTTTAAAGGCTAATAGAACCCTCCCAGGCTCCCTCTTATGGCCAAACTTGAGAAAATCATCAGTGAGAGACAGGTTGCAGACCCAAAATTATGATGTCATCACTTACTATTTAAAGTGTCAAAGTTCAGTCTGCCTTTGCCCTTGCATATTCCCTGACTTCTCTGTGAGTTCCTGTGTTAATTATTCTGTGTACAACCTGGCTTGTTTTATGTCCCTTCTGGTTCCTGAACCCTTTCTTGTTCCTGACTCTGTTGAACTTTGTGTTCCTGACCCCGGATCCTCTGACTACTCGCTTTGGCTTCTGACCCGGCTTGTCTGACTACCAGCACTGGCTTTGACTCCTGGCTTGTCATTTGGCTTTTGGACTCTTTAGTATTTTTTGTTATTTTTCAATAAAGGTGTGATTAATTTAGCAATTCACGTCTCTGTCTAATTCCTGGTTCCCTGACGCAAATATTGGTCTGCAGCACTATTTGGTATTTGTTTTATACTGAATATTCGTTGAACATTTACATAAATTTTCGTTAAACTTATGTAAATGTTCTTTTGCTACAGGTTAAAAGCGTGGCAGATCCCAGAGCCTGCACTAAAGGACCTTCTACTTCAGCGCACGCTATGGGAACTGTTGTGCTAAGACTCCTGTTAGTGCAGCTTGGGACTCTGCAGAAGGGTCAAGGTTAGCACGGCTCTCCAGTGGGTTACAGGTAAGTATTTAAAAAGACATTATTTTCATGATCTTATCAATTCTGACAATATCTCCAACACCACTGGCAGAAATGCAGCCCCAAACCAGGACAGACCCTCCAACGTGTTTCACTGAAGGCCACATTCACTCATTCTTCCATCTCTCTCCAACTCTTATTCTCACATATTGTCGACGATTCGACCTACACATTTTGAACTTGGATTTGTCACTTCATAATACTCTTTTCCACTGATCTTCATTCCAATCTTTGTGAGCTTTAGCATGTTTTAGCCTTTTACCCCTGTTCCCCTTCTAAAAAAGGGATTTCTTGGCTGATCCCTTCCACAAAGACCATTCCTGATCAAGCTGCTTTGGGCTTGATCTTGAGTATCCCGTTTGTTTGCTGATTTCCCTTTGAGAGTGACCTTGCTGATGCAAAAGTGTGATTTTATCTGTCAAACTCTGTGATCTTTGGCATTTTGAATGGAATGATGTGATTTAAAGTTGGTCTTATTAGCAGGCTTCCAATGAATGTAACTCATATCACATGTGTATTAAATGCTCAAGCATGTCTTACAGAAACCTGGTGTAACAGACCTTTTTCACAGCAGTTATTTTGACATGAAATAGTAGTAAATACAGTTGTTAGCAATTACATTAATTAGGGTTCCATTCCATGTAGTTTTACAAGAACCAGGTTCCTGCTATTGCTCAAGTGTAAGGGGAGGTCACACTAAATACTTGCCACTTTAGCATATAGAAGCTATTTTTTTCTTCAGATTTACTTCTATTTTTAATACTGCATACAAATATCCTGTATTTTCTAGTTGTATTCTAATAAAGAGATTTATAAATAATTATATATGGTCATTATACCATTGCTAAAACAACAAATCTAATGGTGGCCATACCCTTTGCACAGTATTGCATGTATACACACATGTTTGTATGTGTGCGTATATATATATATATATATATATATATATATATATATATACACACACACACACACAACAAAGGGTTTTTTTGGTTAAGCACACCACAAAAAGACTATTTGCAACCTAGCACACACATTGTGGAAGTGCTACCAAGGTGACCAGCAATGATTAATTGAAAAAAAAAAACAAGAAAGCGTAGGTGCACATTCTACCACTAGAGTCCACATAGTTATAGCATATTTAAATATATACTTCAATTTGCTAAATATATTTGCACTGTTCAAAATAAGATTGGGGATAGACATCTCACACAATAATATCGACATATATTTAAATTGCAAAGAATATTATCAGAAAAATATGCTTTTAAATAAAAATGGGATCTTAGTCACACAATATGATCATATTCTGCTAAGCCAGTCTACCACTTACAAGGTGTCCCAAATCAGACTGGTCCTATGCTAATCAGTATCCACACTGCAGCAAATTATGTCTATGCAGAGTTCCTTAGCTATATATATATGACACAGTAGTTAAACTGGAACACACCTGAACTGGGTGGTGTGCATTAACCAAAAGGAGGGTTTGGTCAGCTCCCTAATCTAAAAGATACAACAAAGGTTTTTTTTGGTTAAGCACACCACAAAAAGACTATTTGCAACCTAGCACACACATTGTGGAAGTGCTACCAAGGTGACCAGCAATGATTAATTGAAAAAAAAACCAACAAGAAAGCGTAGGTGCACATTCTACCACTAGAGTCCACATAGTTATAGCATATTTAAATATATACTTCAATTTGCTAAATATATTTGCACTGTTCAAAATAAGATTGGGGATAGACATCTCACACAATAATATCGACATATATTTAAATTGCAAAGAATATTATCAGAAAAATATGCTTTTAAATAAAAATGGGATCTTAGTCACACAATATGATCATATTCTGCTAAGCCAGTCTACCACTTACAAGGTGTCCCAAATCAGACTGGTCCTATGCTAATCAGTATCCACACTGCAGCAAATTATGTCTATGCAGAGTTCCTTAGCTATATATATATGACACAGTAGTTAAACTGGAACACACCTGAACTGGGTGGTGTGCATTAACCAAAAGGAGGGTTTGGTCAGCTCCCTAATCTAAAAGATACAACAAGTTTTTTTTGGTTAAGCACACCACAAAAAGACTATTTGCAACCTAGCACACACATTGTGGAAGTGCTACCAAGGTGACCAGCAATGATTAATTGAAAAAAAAACAAGAAAGTGTAGGTGCACATTATACCACTCGAGTCCACATAGTTATAGCATATTTAAATATATACTTCAATTTGCTAAATATATTTGCACTGTTCAAAATAAGATTGGGGATAGACATCTCACACAATAATATCGACATATATTTAAATTGCAAAGAATATTATCAGAAAAATATGCTTTTAAATAAAAATGGGATCTTAGTCACACAATATGATCATATTCTGCTAAGCAATTCTACCACTTACAAGGTGTCCCAAATCAGACTGGTCCTATGCTAATCAGTATCCACACTGCAGCAAATTATGTCTATGCAGAGTTCCTTAGCTATATATATATATATATATGACACAGTAGTTAAACTGGAACACACCTGAACTGGGTGGTGTGCATTAACCAAAAGGAGGGTTTGGTCAGCTCCCTAATCTAAAAGATACAACAAAGGTTTTTTTTGGTTAAGCACACCACAAAAAGACTATTTGCAACCTAGCACACACATTGTGGAAGTGCTACCAAGGTGACCAGCAATGATTAATTGAAAAAAAAAACAAGAAAGCGTAGGTGCACATTCTACCACTAGAGTCCACATAGTTATAGCATATTTAAATATATACTTCAATTTGCTAAATATATTTGCACTGTTCAAAATAAGATTGGGGATAGACATCTCACACAATAATATCGACATATATTTAAATTGCAAAGAATATTATCAGAAAAATATGCTTTTAAATAAAAATGGGATCTTAGTCACACAATATGATCATATTCTGCTAAGCCAGTCTGCCACTTACAAGGTGTCCCAAATCAGACTGGTCCTATGCTAATCAGTATCCACACTGCAGCAAATTATGTCTATGCAGAGTTCCTTAGCTATATATATATGACACAGTAGTTAAACTGGAACACACCTGAACTGGGTGGTGTGCATTAACCAAAAGGAGGGTTTGGTCAGCTCCCTAATCTAAAAGATACAACAAAAGTTTTTTTTGGTTAAGCACACCACAAAAAGACTATTTGCAACCTAGCACACACATTGTGGAAGTGCTACCAAGGTGACCAGCAATGATTGATTGAAAAAAAAAACAAGAAAGTGTAGGTGCACATTCTACCACTAGAGTCCACATAGTTATAGCATATTTAAATATATACTTCAATTTGCTAAATATATTTGCACTGTTCAAAATAAGATTGGGGATAGACATCTCACACAATAATATCGACATATATTTAAATTGCAAAGAATATTATCAGAAAAATATGCTTTTAAATAAAAATGGGATCTTAGTCACACAATATGATCATATTCTGCTAAGCCAGTCTGCCACTTACAAGGTGTCCCAAATCAGACTGGTCCTATGCTAATCAGTATCCACACTGCAGCAAATTATGTCTATGCAGAGTTCCTTAGCTATATATATATATGACACAGTAGTTAAACTGGAACACACCTGAACTGGGTGGTGTGCATTAACCAAAAGGAGGGTTTGGTCAGCTCCCTAATCTAAAAGATACAACAAATGGTTTTTTTGGTTAAGCACACCACAAAAAGACTATTTGCAACCTAGCACACACATTGTGGAAGTGCTACCAAGGTGACCAGCAATGATTAATTGAAAAAAAAAACAAGAAAGTGTAGGTGCACAGTCTACCACTAGAGTCCACATAGTTATAGCATATTTAAATATATACTTCAATTTGCTAAATATATTTGCACTGTTCAAAATAAGATTGGGGATAGACATCTCACACATATATTTGCACTGTTCAAAATATATTGTCGACGATTCGACCTACACATTTTGAACTTGGATTTGTCACTTCATAATACTCTTTTCCACTGATCTTCATTCCAATCTTTGTGAGCTTTAGCATGTTTTAGCCTTTTACCCCTGTTCCCCTTCTAAAAAAGGGATTTCTTGGCTGATCCCTTCCACAAAGACCATTCCTGATCAAGCTGCCTTGGGCTTGATCTTGAGTATCCAGTTTGTTTGCTGATTTCCCTTTGAGAGTGGCCTTGCTGATGCAAAAGTATGATTTTATCTGTCAAACTCTGTGATCTTTTGAATGGAATGATGTGATTTAAAGTTGGTCTAATTAGCAAGCTTCCAATGAATGGTACTCATATCACATGTGTATTAAATGCTCAAGCATGTCTTACAGAAACCTGGTGTAACAGACCTTTTTCACAGCAATTATTTTGACATGAAATAGTAGTAAATACAGTTGTTAGCAATTACATTAATTAGGGTTCCATTCCATGTAGTTTTACAAGAACCAGGTTCCTGCTATTGCTCAAGTGTAAGGGGAGGTCACACTAAATACTTGCCACTTTAGCATATAGAAGCTATTTTTTTCTTCAGATTTACTTCTGTTTTTAATACTGCATACAAATATCCTGTATTTTCTAGTTGTATTCTAATAAAGAGATTTATAAATAATTATATATGGTCATTATACCATTGCTAAAACAACAAATCTAATGGTGGCCATACCCTTTGCACAGTATTGTATGTATACACACATGTTTGTATGTGTGCATGTTTGTATGTGTGTATATATGTATGTATATATATATATATATATATATATATATATATATATATATATATATATATATCAATTCTAAGAAAGGAACAGTAAACCTTAGCCAGCACTACAAATGTATCAATAATATCTCAATACGGAAGAAACTGTGAGGTTCTAAAAGCTGAACATATTCTTACAGTAGTCAGAAGGTAAAGTAACACAATTTATTACTATATAAGTGCAAAGTATTTGTGCAACAATAGAAACAAAAAATAGATACAAATCGTCTATCCTAATATCAATGTAAGTAATTCATTCATTACCCCACAAACATACTAATAGAACTCTTTGAGGTTAACATACAGTGCGTCCACTGTTAAAGAGAAAAAACAATGTGGAAGTCCTCAATATAAATTGGTACCATCCAGGTTTGGAAAAAATGTCCCTCTATTAGAATGCAGCCTGACTGGATATTAATTGAAAAGCAGTCCTACGTGGTGTCGAGCGTGTTAATACTGTTACTCTGTCGGGGCAGGCTTAAATGTGTAATTCTTCTCCTGGGTCCCCCAGCACTTACTCTATATTGGAGCAAGCTGAACTGAAGCCAAAGGGAGCCCATACAGTGCGTTAACCTCAAAGAGCTCTATTAGTATGTTTTTGAATGAATTACTTACATTGATATTAGGATAGACGATTTGTATCTATTTTTTGTTTCTATTGTTGCACAAATACTTTGCACTTATATAGTAATAAATTGTGTTACTTTACCTTCTGACTACTGTAAGAGAATATGTTCAGCTTTTAGAACCTCACAGTTTCTTCCGTATTGAGATATTATTGATACATGTGTAGTGCTGGCTAAGGTTTACTGTTCCTTTCTTAGAATTGATATACTAATTATTAAACCTCCTTGCACCTGCAGTCTCATCTGACATTGTTAATAGGTGGGCTCCAGTTCACAATCAAATATATAACCTATACTAGCTGGTATTTATTTATTCATATATATATATATATTTATATTAAATTATCTAATACATTTTTTGCTTTAGAATGCCGTTTTGATTCAATGTTACTTCGAAATAGGAATTGTGTTCCTTTAAAACTCTATTTTCTTTAAAATGTTCTCTTTTAACAGCATGAATGGAAGCTCTGTGGTTTTATTTTCATTATAGAAGTGTTCAACCCAATTTTTTAGAGCAGAGGCAAAAACCTAAATTTAATGAAAGCAAATATATGATTTATATGTTTGGGGGAATTAAATTTAGATAAAACACATCAAAGGAAGAAAGAGAAGAAGATTGCTGTAATTTGATATCAGATCTAGTTTGGTACAAAATTATTTTGCAATAATGTAGAAGTCTCACTAATATATGGTTTTCATAATCATGAATTTTACTTCACATTGCTCACAGACTGTACTTTCATAAAATGGAAACAAATGATACCAATGTAATGCTACATAATCCTAAAAAAACCTTCTTCTTTATCACATTCCAAGAACTCTCATTCTGCAGTTGAACTTATTAGACTACAAAGTAGAAATATGGACACAAGCTCCAATTATGATTTTTTTGGGTCAAATGTTTCATGTCTTCAGTTTTTATATAAATAACGGTTTCTTTGTAAACGGATTAAAGTATTGTGACATTCGTACACGCTAGGGTTATGGAAGTATAGGGAGAGATTTGCATTATATGGAAACAGTAGTTATATAAAATGATAGTAGTGTTAAAGGAGCATAAAGGCATAAGTATATTGATCGTAAAAGCTCACTGCCCTGTGTCTAATAAAAATGTAAAACATATACAGCTTTATAGCAGACCGCTTCATTATAATCTAACAGTTTGACTCGTGTAAATGACTTTCCTCCATAAACATCCTTCCCCCCTCATTATTGATTGAACCATTCAGAGTGCACGTTTTAATGAGAAGCTTCAATACTAATTAAGAACAAATGCGCTCTAGGCCAGATTACAAGTAATGCACTAATTTTGTTTTGTCGCTTGACCACTAACTGCTCTGAAAGTAACAAAAAAAATTAGCATTAGCATTTATATTACAAGTTGAAAGTAAATAGCACGTGAGTGAAAGACTCCCTAACTTCAGGATTTCCAAGTAAATTGGAAACATTTTTAGAATGTTATGCTCTGTCTGAATCAAAATACATTTTTTGGGGTTTCATATCCCTTTAATGATTGCAAGATAGATGCTGTTCCATTGCTAATAAAGGAGCTGATCTTGCAAATCACAGCTTTGATGAGGTGTGTTTAGAAATCTCTTTGAATGCTATAATTTTCAAGTTTTGTTGTTTTGGGCATCTATGATGAACAATAGTATATATATTTTCTGTGTGTGCCAATGTTTTTGCTCTTTTTCTCCCTTGCCTATAATTGAGAGCTCTGGCAAGCAGATAGAGAACTTTTGTTGTGTGTATGATGTAGGTTTGTGTGTGGGAAATACTACAATATCTTTTTTGAATAGCAATTCTAGACAACATTGCTGTCAGGAGAGTGAAAAATTGGAAACAAGTATTCTTGCAGCAATAAACACACCTGTGTTTTAGGCCCTGATATTCAAAACCTCTCCACTCAGGTGAGATTTTCTAAAATGATCCACCAGCACTGCGAGATCCCTAGTGAAATATTCAAAAGGTAGATTTTGCTTTACTTCTCCAAGGGACTTTCCCTGCATTTCTGTATGTGAAGGAGAGACCAGCCGAGTGCAATATAGCACTGCATGACATGAGAGTTCTACTGCATTTACACTTTGGGGCTATTTATGAAAGCGTCAACTGAAAATACGCTTGAATTCCGCATTGTAATTTTTGCGAGATTGATCCGACCTAGTTATCAAAGCGTCAAGATCGGCAAATGTTGAAATTTGTGATGTAACATACGATCCCGCGATCTTAATCCAACGCAGATCGATGCTTACATCCCTACAGATGTTCCAAATACACATTCGCCTCTATTTGACACTTTTTCCACTTTTTCCAATTGATCAAACTTCTAACAGGTACGCTCGCTGCTTTTCCGATGCATCGTACCTGGTTTTCAAACAGCCACCCTTGAGGCCGCAGATGCCATAGAAATCAATGGGAGTATGAAAGCAACGAAAGCTTATGTTTGGTGCTGCAAGAGAATGAAGTATACCCCATTGATTTCTATGGTTGAAAAAAAGTTACGTTTACACCTAACACCCTAACATAAACCCCCGAGTCTAAACACCCCTAATCTGCCACCCCCTGACATCGATGACACAAATAAAATGTATTAACCCCTATCCTGCCGCTCCCCGACACCGCCCCCACTAAATAAACTTATTAACCCCTAAACCTCTGGCATCCCACATCACCACCACTAACTAAACCTATTAAACCTTAAACTGTCAGCCCCCCATGTCGCCAAAAACTAAATTAAGCTATTAACCCCTAAACCTAACAACCCCTTAACTTTATATTAAAATTACAAGATCCCTATCTTAATATAAATTAAAACTTACCTGTAGAATTAAAATAAACTAATTTTAAACTATAAATTAACCTACCCTAACTATTATACTAAAATTAAATTAAACTACCAATTAAATTAAATTACATATTAAAAAAACCTAACACTACTAAAATTATTTAAATATACAATTAAACATTATTACAAAGTCCTAAATTACCAAAAAATATTAGCCCTATCAAAATAAAAAAGCCCCCCCAAAAATAAAAAAAAACCCTAGCCTACAATAAACTACCAATGGACCTTGAAAGGGCCTTTTGTGGGGCATTGCCCCAAAGATATCAGCTCTTTTACCTGTAAAAAAAATACAAACACCTCCCAACAGTAAAACCCACCACCCAACCAACCCCCCAAATAAAAACCCTAACTCTAAAAAAAACCCTAAGCTACCCATTGCCCTGAAAAGAGCATTTGAATGAACATTGCCCTTAAAAGGGCATTTAGCTCTTTTACAAGCCCAAACTCTAATCTAAAATAAAAACCCACCCAAAAAAATTTTACAAAAATCCTAACACTAACCCCCGAAGATCCACTTACAGTTCTGAAGTCCCGACATCCAGGCGGAGAAGTCTTCATCCAGGCAGAGATGTCTTCATCCATCCTGGCTGGTGGAATTCATAATTGCACAAGAAAGCAATTTTGTGCTCTTGTGCAACGCCACCCCCTGCACGCGCATAGCCAATCATGCGGGGGCAGAAGTTGTCAATCTCCCCGGTCAGATGAGACTGGGGAGATTGAAATTCGCCGCCTAAGTGGTGGAAATCAAATTTCAGTGAGTGACCCACACAAATTATATATTTTATTTAAGCAGGCCCAGCTTAGATTTTAGCAAATATTTAGAAAATGGCCAAGTGACCACTTCTGTTACTGTGATCACCTTACTAATCTGTTATCAAATAAGGGCCCATTTGAACTTTTGGGGGTTATTATAAAGATTAAAGAGGCTCCATTGTGCACTTTTTTCTTGCAAGGTGATCACTGTCACCTTGCTATAACCCCCTGATTATACAGACAAAATAATATCTTTTTTGATTGACGGACTTGTCTAGACATTCCAGATTTAACTTACTGCACATGCAAGGTCCCATTCACAAGGAAATCCCAATGGTTTGTTGTTTCACTTTATCATCTTTGTGCTACCATTCTAGGCACCATTCTGGGGGTTTATTTACTGCCAGGCCTACCTACCTAGTTCAGTAACTCTGCTGTTTGCTGCTGTCACTCCTGCTCTGTGGTGGTCATCATCTGTCAATGCCAGATCCTCAGGGAACTACTGGCTGCTGTGCCAATGGGGCTCTAGGCACTTGTTGCTATCCCTCTCCCCTGGAGGTGTATTTTTTAGGTCTATATACTTTCATATCTACCTACTTAGTTCACTAACTTATCTGTCTGCTGCTGCCACTCCTGCTCAAAGCACCTGTTGTCCTCCTCCTCCAATGGAGGCGCATTTTTTAGGTTTATTTACTGTCCGGCCTACCTATCTAGTTCAGTAACTCTGCTTTCTGCTGCTGCCACTCCTGCTCCTGCCCTCCCTGCTCTATGATGGTCATCTTCCATCAATACAAAATCCTCTGGGACCTCTGGCCACTGTGTCCAAGGGGTTCTAGGCACCTGTTGCCATTCTCCTTGTCTGGAGGTGTATTTTTCAGGTCTAAATACTGTCATGCCTACCTACCTCTATCTATCTATTGGGTACTTAGAGAGCACAAACTAATCACCCGTGAGGGTCTCAAGGCGCTATACCTAGTCCACTAACATTGCTGCCTGTTGTTGCCACTCCTAAACCTGCCTTCCATGCTCTGTGGTACTCATCTGCCAAATCCTCAGGGAACTGCTGGCCGCTCTGTCCAAGGGGCTCAAGGCACATGTTTGCCATTCTCCTCCACTGGAGGTGTATTTTTGAGGTTTATGAAATTTCAGGCCTAGTTATTGAAATCTGCTACTTTCTGCTGCTGCCACTCCCGCTCCGTTCCTCCCTGCTATATGGTGGTCATCATCTGTCAATGCCAAAGTCTTAGGGAACTGCTGTGTCCAAGGGGCTCTAGGCACATGTATGCCCTCCTCCTTGCCTGTAGGTGTTTTTTTTTATGTAATGTCAGCCCTACCTACCTAGTTCAGTAGTAGGGATGGGCGAATGTGCAAATTTTCGAATTTCTAATGTAGAACAAATGTTATTACCGAAATTCGAATTCTAAATTCGAATGTCGATAAGAACGAATATTCTTAAAATTCGAAAATCGAATGTTATTTATAGTTTTCGAATGTCACTTTCGAATTCGAATGTTTATAATTATATCGAATGTCTACATTCGAAATTCGAATTTTTCGAATTTGAATATAAATTCGAATTTTTCGAATTCGAATATAAATTCGAATTTTTCGAATTTGAATATTGCATTGTTCGAATATTACATTTAAAAGCATTAGAAATACTATTACAATCTAAATTCGAATTTTTCGAATTCGAATACACGTATTGCATAATTCGAATATTACATTTAAAGAAAAAGCATTAGAAATACTATTACAATCTAAATTCGAATTTTTCTAATTCGAATATTGCATAGTTCGAATATTACATTTAAAGAAAAAGCATTAGAAATACTATTACAATCTAAATTCGAATTTTTCGAATTCGAATATTGCATAATTCGAATATTACATTTAAAGAAAAAGCATTAGAAATACTATTACAATCTAAATTCGAATTTTTCGAATTCGAATATTGCATAATTCGAATATTACATTTAAAGAAAAAGCATTAGAAATACTATTACAATCTAAATTCGAATTTTTCGAATTCGAATATTGCATAATTCGAATATTACATTTAAAGAAAAAGCATTAGAAATACTATTACAATATAAATTCGAATTTTTCGAATTCAAATACACGTATTGCATAATTCGAATATTACATTTAAAGAAAAAGCATTAGAAATACTATTACAATCTAAATTCGAATTTTTCGAATTCGAATATTGCATAATTCGAATATTACATTTAAAGAAAAAGCATTAGAAATACTATTACAATCTAAATTCAAATTTTTCTTATTCGAATATTGCATAATTCGAATATTACATTTAAAGAAAAAGCATTAGAAATACTATTACAATCTAAATTCGAATTTTTCTAATTCGAATATTGCATAATTCGAATATTACATTTAAAGAAAAAGCATTAGAAATACTATTACAATCTAAATTCGAATTTTTCGAATTCGAATATTTTCGAATGTAATTGTAAAATTTGAAACCGAATATTCGAAAATCGAATGTTAGAATGTTATGTAAACATTCGAAATTCGATTCGAACGAACGAATGTGTTAAAATTCGTGCCGTTTTTCGAATGTTGCGAAACATTCGCCCATCCCTATTCAGTAGCTGGGTCCAAGGGACTCTAAACACGTTTGTCCTCCTTCTATGTAGGTTTATTTACTATATTATTATACTCAGAAGCTTAGTTTGGTTATTATGATTCCTGCTGCTGCCTATACTGTTCATACCCTTCCCTGAGTTCAGTCTCCTTGAAGAACAATAACTAAAAACTACAAACAAGTTATGGAGTAGGTGTGTGAGTGAGCAATGTGGGTACTTTAGCATAAGGGATTTGAAAAAAAATAGTTAAAATAGAGTTAAATGATAAAAAAAAATTATGGAAAGGTTGTAGTGGTGCTTTTTATTTTAATTTATTGTTTAAATTCTGTTAGTAAAACTTGTCCCAGTTCCTGTATGGTTTTCGTCTCCCAGTAAGCAATGAATCTTTGGAGTGTTTGCATTTTCTAACAGTTTAATTATCCAGCTAAAAGTAGTGTTTTGAGGGCTTCCCATAGACTTTGTAACAAATTCTGAATCTTCTCTGAATAATCGACCAAACCAAACTAAATGCTGACTACCCAAATTGGCAGAAAATTCTGAACCAAAAATCACATGCCTATTAATTAATTTTAACAGAGGCTGTCAATATTTCAAATGTTCCTTATGAATAGCACTGTAGGTTTTTATAATGAGGTGAAACAAGGGCCGGATAGGCTTTAGCAGTGCTCTCAGACCCCAGAGAGAAGCTGCTATACAGAGGCTTAGTTTCTATGGGAAGCAACTCTCAATCCTCAAAATGCTCCATGTTACTAAATTCTGTGGGGAGTGCAAGATAAAAACAAGTCTGAAAATTAGAGTTTGCCATGTGCAACATTCCATTGGGGCACACCAGAAACATAATAAGTGTTACAATAATGTTTTGTTATAAAGATAATAATGACACTAATTTTAAAATGCTCGTAGCTGGGAGCAAATATATTCATTTACCCAGACAGTTAGGTATTAGGAAATCATATCCATGTGTTATTGCCTTAAAATAAAACATTTTCTATTTTGTAAAACCATACCCAATTATTTTTAATTTTTATTTTCCTTCCAATAAAAGCCTCCAGAAAGAGAGAAGAAGAAACATAGCAGTGACAATAATATGACACGTATACTCTCATGAGAAAAACTAACTTTATATTAATATAGCAGAAATTCAAACATAGCAGTTTGCTGTACTTTGTTGCATATGCTATGTGCATCTCAGAAACCTCAGAGGAACACTAACCTAGATCCAAAGAGTATTTAGATTGAGAAGTGAGAATCATCTCTACAGCTTGCCCCAATGACTAAGTAGCAGATTCTAAAACATTGCTGGGTTGTTGAGATATATTTTCACATATCACTATGGAAATAATATCAAGTCTGTCAGCCATCAAGTACTCTTGCTGTCCCTCCTGCAGGACTTCCAAGCCATGTTGCTGGACCTCAATCATGACATACCCTGACTATGAAATAAATAAGAAAGAAAAATGCAACCAACGCTCTGTATAATAAAAAATAAGTTTTATTCCAAAGTATTTAAAAACATATTGGACAGTATGCACCATGAAAAATGCATGAGAGAGAGGAGTGTAGCAAGAGGGCTTACGCGTTTCGGCAAGGTGCCGTAATCATAGCCTGAACAAATGCCTCACCTCTCTGTTTAAAAACCTTAAGAGGTAAAAATGATCGGTTAATCATAAGCTCCTCCCTTAATTAACCTCCATGCAATTAACATTTTAAATGTCAATACCTAATGTCTCTTCAATGTACAAAAGAATCAAGAGCATATTTATAAGCGTGTACATGTGATAAAGGCAATATATATGGGCAATATATAAGATATTAATCTCCCCATATATAATACATTGTGATACGAAATCATGGGTGTCAATAGGTAACATATTGGAAATGGGTACATAACAAACAAAATTGAATGAGATTGAATTAGATTAAAGAACACGGACTAAGATTATAACCACAGGTCCTAATCTCTATACCCTGACTATGCCCCCAACCTTTCCTGACTCTTACCTACAGCCTCCTGGTCCCATGCACTAGCTTGGAAACATACTGAGTTATGTTACACTGCAGTATCGGTAAAAGTGCCAAAGTTCAGACACAATAAAAATCCCTGGAGAGCCTTAAATGGGGCAGCAGAAAAATTAGCTACTTACAACAATTGTTTTATGACTATCTATCTATGATCTATCTCTCCGTTTATCTGTCTGCCTATCTGTTTGTCTGTCTATATCACTGGTTTAGTCCTCCCCAACAGGCCAGATTTTCAAGATTACCTTGAATGAGAGCAGGTAAAATAACTATGTTCACTAATCATCTGATTATTTCACCTGTGCGCTAGTTCAGATATCCTCAAAATGTGGCCTGTTAGGGAGGTCTGAGGCCAGGTTTGAAAACCAGTAGTCTATATCAATGAGAAATTGTAAGAAAAAAAGGAGGGTTCTAATAAAAGCTAGAGTACCAAATTTACCAAAATATATTCACAATTAAATAAACATCAAGAGCTAGATTACAAAAGGCGTGGTGTTTTGCGTTATCACTATAGCGAAAACTCCGCTAGAATTAAGACTTTTGCTCTAGTCGGGTTGAGCTGGTATTACAAGTTTAAAAAAAAAAAACGTATTTTGCTCTAGCAGTAACCCGACTATCCCAAAATCAGAACATACAATATGGCATTTACATATTCCCCCATAGAAGTAAATGGAGAAAAAATGTGGAAAAAAACACCCCATTCTCGCACAAACACTATAACAAATTCTCATTAGCACAAACCCGACATGAAAATATGAATATTTCCTATTCCAACATTCTTTTCGTAATGGAATATGTTCTATTTATACATAAATAAATATTTCTAAATATATATGATTTTTTTTTTTACACAAATATATTTCTATATCTGTACCTTTATATATATATAGGTATAAATATCTACAGATATATTGGAATCTTAATTTAAAAAAACACAGAACATATTTTGCTATGTGCAAAACATTGGAATGTGAAATATTTACAGCAAATACATAGGTAAACATATATACGTACATAAACATCTTTAGATATGTGTATATATCTCTATGTTAAAATACATGGGCGACTTTTCTTTTCTAGCACCTGGGATCTCATATCTTTGAGCCCTTATAAGTTTTGTGTGCAATATTTTTATTAAATAATTTTTATTAGACAGTGTTATTATGATTATAAGTGTACTTTGCAATGTATTTTGGATGTGTTTTGTGCAACTTTTTATTTTTGGAAAACAGTTAAATACAGCTCTAAAATCGCTCAACGATTGCGAAAATCCTTGCAAAATCATTTGCGCTCCACTTGTAATCTAGCCCCAAATGAACTTTCCTAAAATAGATACATCCGATTAATTATCCTAAAATAGCCACTATGTAACAATAAAGATCATAATATAAATGCAAAGTCTCCCAGAAAAAAAACATCTTAAAACACTTGGCCAGTTCCAGTCGGAGTTATAAAAAGTTAACTACATAAAAGCTTGGTAGATCTATAAGGGTCAATTTATCAAACTCTGTAAAGACCGAGTACAATCGGGTTGATTGACACCCCTGCTAGCGGTGGATTGGCCGCGAATCTGCAGGGGGCGGCATTGCACCAGTAGTTTACAAGAACTGCTGGTGCAATGATAAATGCTAACAGCATATGCTGTCGGCATTTATCGATGTGCGGCAGACATGATACGCTACATTGTATCATGTCCACTCGCACATTAATAAATTGACTCCATAAAGTCTCAACTTGTTCTGTACATATAAGGTCAGTATCTGTATGCAGTTTCACTTTAGCAATTCATAAGAGCAAAATACACAAAGGGAACTTCCGTACCTTAGTCCGTAGATAGATAGACAGACAGATAGATAGATAGATAGATAGATAGATAGATAGATAGGATAGATAAGATCGATATATAGATATAGATAGAGATGATAGCTATGTTTCAAACAAACACAAATGTAAAAGTAGTTGAAAGCAATAAACAATGTATTCTTTGGTAATAGATATTTACAGGAATAAAATCTGATTTATGCTGAGTACATGTAATGAATATTGTAATGAAAAAGGTATAATGCAATGATTTCAAAGTCAAAGAGACACGATATGAAATATAATGTTTCTCTTTCAACTGATCTTAAAGAAAATTGCCACTAAATACAATTATTTTGTTGTATTATCAATTCAGACTGAAATATATGGAAGTGTATGACACTAACACGTCTTTATAATATCTGTATAAGATTGTATAATTGTGATACATAAAGGACAGGCCAATGGGTCAGAAAATGAAGTTCTGTGTTCTACACCATCATAATAATGTAAACATTAAAATTAAAAGTAGTTTTGAAATAAAATGAAAGGAACAGGAAATATTTATTTTAATTTGTTGAATATATTTAAAACGATTCATTTTAAAAATGAGGATTTTCCAGTGCTGAATAAACGTTCTTTTTAAACTTTTAGTATCTTTTTTTTTGTCCCCCAAAAATGCCATTGAGAAATTATTTTTTAAAGGGATAGGAAAGTCAAATTAAACTTGCATGATTCAGCTAGAGCGCGTCATTTTAAGACACTTTTAAATTCCCTTCTAATTTTAAATGTGCTTTGTTTTCTTTGTATCCCTTGTTGAAAAAGAATACGCACAAATCCCACACTAGTGGGAGCTGCTGTTAATTGGTGCCTGCACACATTTGTCTTTTGTGATTGGCTGATTAGATGTGTTTATTTTGCTGCCAATAGTGCAATGCTGTTCCTTCAGCAAAGGATAACAAGAGAACAAAGCAAATTGAAAGTTGTTTAAAATTGTACATTCTATCCAAATCATGAAAGATAATGTTGGGGTTTCCTGTCCCTTTAAGGATGAGTTGTTGCAAACACGTTTTTCCTTCTAGTTTCAATATTCCCACACTGAGCATTTTATAGATCTGTTTTTATACAGGAAATATTTTAAAATGCTGTTAGAGTCCAACTTACCCCGTTAATGGGCTAGATTACAAGGGGCACGTTAATGTTAGCACGGGACACGATAAGAAATATCGCAACTGTCCTAACTAGCTTGCATATTACAAGCTGAAAGTAAATGGTTAAGCTTGGTCACAAACAAAATGTGCGCTCAACTGATTAGTGTGCCTAATCAAAAGCACATTACAATAAACTATTACACTCATATATATATATATACATTTTGATAAAAAATATTTGATATAAATATTAATTAAAAATGTTTAAAGGGTTAAAAGGGGTATTGTATATGGCAAGGTATTTGACTAGAAAAGGCTATTACGTGTGTATATACTGTATATATATATATATATATATATATATATATATATATATATATATTTATATATATATATATATACTGTATTTAACATATTTACATATACCACATATAACATATATACATAAATACATATAAATAGATAGATACTACTGGAACATTTTGTATAAACGTAGCTTTTAATGGTCATAAAAATATAAAAAAAAAAAAAATCACATGACTTTTCGGAATTGGTCCAGTTCCTTTATCAAATGCTGTTAAAGCATAATAAATCTGAGACTGGAAAAAAGTCCTCACCTGTCTCAGATTGTAATGCTTTGACAACATTTGATTTCCAGTGAACGATATTTAATTTTTGTATTACCAACCTGGTAGTTGCTATTGGAATATGGAGTGCATTCTGTACAAATAATAGATAGATAGATAGATAGATAGATAGATAGATAGATAGATAGATACTTTTGAGCCCTTTCCAGTTAAATACTTTAAAACATTAAAAAACTTAGGCCTAGATTTAGAGTTGGGCTGTAGCCGTCAAAACCAGCGTTAGAGGCTCCTAACGCTGGTTTTGGGCTACCGCTGGTATTTAGAGTCAGTCATTAAAGGGTCTAACGCTCACTTTGCAGCCGCGACTTTTCCATACCGCAGATCCCCTTACGTCAATTGCGTATCCTTTCTTTTCAATGGGATCTTTCTAACGCTGGTATTTAGAGTCGTGTCTGAAGTGAGCGTTAGAAATCTAACGACAAAACTTCAGCCGCAGAAAAAAGTGAGTAGTTAAGAGCTTTCTGGGCTAACGCCGGTTTATAAAGCTCTTAACTACTGTGCTCTAAAGTACACTAACATCCATAAACTACCTATGTACCCCTAAACCGAGGTCCCCCCACATCGCCACCACTCTATTAAAAAATTTTAACCCCTAATCTGCCGACCGCACACCGCTGCCACCTACATTATCCCTATGAACCCCTAATCTGCTGCCCCTAACACCGCCGACCCCTATATTATATTTATTAACCCCTAATCTGCCGCCCCCGCTATCGCTGACCCCTGCATATTATTATTAACCCCTAATCTGCCGCTCCGTACACCACCGCCACCTACATTATAGCTATGTACCCCTAATCTGCTGCCCCTAACACCGCCGACCCCTATATTATATTTATTAACCCCTAATCTGCCCCCCTCAACGTCGCCTCCACCTGCCTACACTTATTAACCCCTAATCTGCTGAGCGGACCGCACCGCTACTATAATAAAGTTATTAACCCCTAATCCGCCTCATTCCCACCTCAATAACCCTATAATAAATAGTATTAACCCCTAATCTGCCCTCCCTAACATTGCCGACACCTAACTTCAATTATTAACCCCTAATCTGCCGACCGAATCTCGCCGCTACTGTAATAAATGGATTAACCCCTAAAGCTAAGTCTAACCCTAACACTAACAGCCCCTAAGTTAAATATAATTTAAATCTAACGAAATAAATTAACTCTTATTAAATAAATTATTCCTATTTAAAGCTAAATACTTACCTGTAAAATAAACCCTAATATAGCTACAATATAAATTATAATTATATTATAGCTATTTTAGGATTTATATTTATTTTACAGGTAACTTTGTATTTATTTTAACCAGGTACAATAGCTATTAAATAGTTAAGAACTATTTAATAGCTAAAATAGTTAAAATAATTACAAAATTACCTGTAAAATAAATCCTAACCTAAGTTACAATTAAACCTAACACTACACTATCAATAAATTAATTAAATAAAATACCTACAATTACCTACAATTAAACCTAACACTACACTATCAATAAATTAATTAAATAAAATACCTACAAATAACTACAATGAAATAAACTAACTAAAGTACAAAAAATAAAAAAGAACTAAGTTACAAAAAATAAAAAAATATTTACAAACATTAGAAAAATATTACAACAATTTTAAACTAATTACACCTACTCTAAGCCCCCAAATAAAATAACAAAGCCCCCCAAAATATTGATTGAGCTCGCATTCTATTGGCTGTTCCGATCAGCCAATAGAATGCGAGCTCAATCTGATTGGCTGATCGGATCAGCCAATCGGATTGAACTTGATTCTGATTGGCTGATTCCATCAGCCAATCAGAATCTTCCTACCTTAATTCCGATTGGCTGATAGAATCCTATCAGCCAATCGGAATTCGAGGGACGCCATCTTGGATGACGTCCCTTAAAGGAACCGTCATTCTTCAGTTGGACGTCGGAGGAAGAAGATTGATCCGCGCTGGAGGTCTTCACGATGGAGCCGTTCCTCATCGGATGAAGATAGAAGATGCCGCTTGGATCAAGATGGTTGCCGGTCTGGATCGCCTCTTCTTCCCGGATAGGATGAAGACTTTGGAGCCTCTTCTGGACCTCTTCAGCCGCAGGATTATGGATCGCCAGCCCCTGCTTGGGTTGGATGAAGATTTCGGAGCCAGGACCGATCGGTGATACCCGGCGAGGTGAACATAAGGTAGG
The DNA here is from genome assembly GCF_027579735.1 of Bombina bombina. Lineage (NCBI taxonomy): Eukaryota > Metazoa > Chordata > Amphibia > Anura > Bombinatoridae > Bombina > Bombina bombina. The sequence goes on from NC_069509.1 coordinate 70,451,140, forward strand.
AAGATCTTCAGGGGCATAGTGTTAGGTTTATTTAAGGGGGGTTTGGGTTAGATTAGGGGTATGTGGGTGGTGGGTTGTAATGCTGGGGGGGGTATTGTATGTTTTTTTTTACAGGCAAAAGAGCTGAATTCTTTGGGGCATGCCCCACAAAAGGTCCTTTTAAGGGCTGGTAAGGTAAAAGAGCTTTGAACTTTTTTAATTTAGAATAGGGTAGGGCATTTTTTTTATTTTGGGGGGCTTTGTTATATTATTAGGGGGCTTAGAGTAGGTGTAATTAGTTTAAAATTGTTGTAATATTTTTCTAATGTTTGTAAATATTTTTTTATTTTTTCTAACTTAGTTCTTTTTTATTTTTTGTACTTTAGTTAGTTTATTTCATTGTAGTTATTTGTAGGTATTGTATTTAATTAATGTATTGATAGTGTAGTGTTAGGTTTAATTGTAGGTAATTGGAGGTATTTTATTTAATTAATTTATTGATAGTGTAGTGTTATGTTTAATTGTAACTTAGGTAAGGATTTATTTTACAGGTAATTTTGTAATTATTTTAACTAGGTAGCTATTAAATAGTTCTTAACCATTTAATAGCTATTGTACCTGGTTAAAATAAATACAAAGTTGCCTGTAAAATAGATATTAATCCTAAAATAGCTACAATATAATTATAATTTATATTGTAGCTATATTAGGGTTTATTTTACAGGTAAGTATTTAGCTTTAAATAGGAAAAATGTATTTAATAAGAAATAATTTATTTCGTTAGATAAAAATTATATTTAACTTAGGGGGGTGTTAGGGTTAGGGTTAGAATTAGCTTTAGGGGTTAAAAAATTTATTATACTAGCGGTGAGCTCAGCTCGGCAGATTAGGGGTTAATTATTGTAGGTAGCTGGTGGCGATGTTGTGGGGGGCAGATTAGGGGTTAATAAATATAATATAGGGGTCGGCGGTGTTAGGGGCAGCAGATTAGGGGTACATAGGGATAATGTATGCTGCGGCGGTATACGGAGCGGCAGATTAGGGGTTAATAATAATATGCAGGGGTCAGCGATAGCGGGGGCGGCAGATTAGGGGTTAATAAGTGTAAGGTTAGGGGTGTTTAGACTCGGGGTACATGTTAGAGTGTTAGGTGCAGACGAAGGAAGTGTTTCCCCATAGAAAACAATGGGGCTGCGTTAAGAGCTGAACGCTGCTTTTTGCAGGTGTTAGGTTTTTTTTCAGCTCAAACTGCCCCATTGTTTTCTATGGGGATATCGTGCACGAGCATGTTTTTGAAGCTGGCCGCGTCCGTAAGCACCGCTGGTATCTAGAGTTGCAGTGGCGTTAAATTATGCTCTACGCTCCCTTTTTGGAGCCTAACGCACTGAAAACCCAGCCATTCTGTGAACTCTAAATACCAGCGGTATTTAAAAGGTGCGGGGGGAAAAAAGCATGCGTAGCTAACGCACCCCTTTGGCCACCAAACTCCAAATCTAGCCGTTATAGTTTTAATACTTTGTAATGTGTTTTGGATATAAATACTTTACATTCCAGTGTTCTTTAATTAGAAGAAAATTTTCTTTTTATTTTGAAATATATAATTCTATATAATTACTATATAAATTTATATAGAAATATAGGTATAGATATATATTTTACAACAAAAAAATATCATATATATAGAAATATATATTTCAAAATAAAAATATTTTTTTTCCATGTGAAGAACATTGGAATTAAAAATATTCATAACCATCTTCAGCTTTATTGCTGTTGGTCTAATGCAGTGTCAGGTTACTGCGCAAACGATAAGCATTTTTTTTGTTTTTGTTTAATAGCGCACCCCATTGAAGTCTATGGAAGACAAAGTTAGCGTAGTCTTGATATCCGAAGTCCTGAAGTTAGCAAGCGTCAGACTTTCGCTCACATGCTAACTTTTACACTTCTACATGCTAACCAGGCCACGTTCAAATTTTACTTTGAGTGCAGTTAGCGCACAAGCTACAATTTTCATTAGCGCGCCACTTGTAATCTGACCTAAAAAACTGACAATGATCACCAGATATCTGTCACTTTTGTTTATCATGCAGTCCAGATGTGTGGAGAGATTCAAGAAATTGAGCATAATACAGGATACTTAGTCCCCTTCCAAGAAAGATGCAGGTTGCAGTTTCACGCAGATTTCCGTGTACTTCAAAGATGCAGCCATTCCAGAGAAGATACTAAAGATGACAAGTATCTCTTAGTGGATGCTACAGATAATGCAGCTTATAGGGTGTACACCTGAAATAGCATGACTATGTAAAGGGCACATACGTATTATTATTATTAATATCATTTATTTGTATAGCGCCGCCAAATTCTGTAGTGCTGGGTACAATGATAGGGGTATACAATGACAAGGATTTGTGATAAAATACAAAACATAACAAAACTAAACAAATCTAGCACAGGAGTAAGAGGGCCCTGCTCTGGAGAGCTCACAGTCTACAGGTTTAGGGTGCAGAGACATAAGGTTGGGGGTAGCTTGTCACATCGGTTGTAGTTGCAGCAGTGTTCGGATGAGGGATGGAGGAGAGATGGTAAGCCTTTATGAATTATATGAATATGAATGGTTTTTAAGGAGCGTCTGAAGCTATACAAGGTTGTAGACAGTCTTATGGAGCGGGGTAGAGAGTTCCAGAGGACAGGAGCAGCACATGCTCTCTGTTATTCTGTTGAGAACATCCTACTGTGGTTTGTCTTTGGACTGACTTGTTAACTATGATTTATTGCTGATCCCTTGATTTGCTTGATTTCTACTGTCCTCCCTAGTATGAATATTTGGAACTGTGCTCCTAACTTTTTTTATAGAGTCTCTGTGTGCTTCTGCTCGATCACAGACTGTCCTCCTATCTTCTGACCTTGACTTGACCTTGGTCTATACCCTCAAACCATATTCTGTACATCTGAATCCTGTGTTTTTTTAATTTTTTTTAATATATATGTTTTTCTTTTATCTTCCCTTTAGCAGTGGGAAAATACACAATTATCTTCATCAGGATAACATTGTTAATCCAAATTAAAATCTACCCAAGATATTACCGTTCAAAAACTGGAAGTTCTGATTTGTTTATTCCAAATTTTACAATATGAATTAGTAAGTAATCCTGAACTTATAGTACTTAAACACTTTAGGAATATAAATCTGCATCATTTTCCCCAATATATCATTACAATACCATAGCTGATAAATTATGTTCTTAGGTAAAGCTTCTTGTACTTAACACCTTGATATTCCTGGAACTGCCTTGCATTTTGCAAGGTCCCTGAGATAACAGATTTCCTAAAACACTCTCCAAAAAGAAGATAAACTACATACTTCAACTATGAAGGCAATGCACCACTTATATAAGCATCAGTCATCCCCTTAAACATATTGGACATCTGACAATGTTGAATTTCCTTTGCACTTACAGCTATCAGTCATACCCTGTCAATGTATGTCATTATTTTATATTATTAGAATCTTTGTAATGTTAAAAAGCTTGTGTCAATCAATTGTTTTATTACCCTGCTATTATCAACTTTAACACCAATCACCATTTGATTTCATCCCAATGTACATTATGACAAAAAAACTGCTATGTATAACAGTTTTAAAAATCATCTTGGTGTCTCTATGTTGTGTAAACCTGCAGGGGGTTGTTTGGAAAACTTATGTTATGTTAAAATGCTAAATTGTAGCCATTTTTTACATCAATCCAGAGTAAGATACATTTGTATTTATAATGTAACTGTGTATTATTTCTAAAAACAATACACCAAAATATTTTTTTTAATATTTAATTGTCTAGTTTTCTCCTTCCTATGAGGTAGGTTCAGGTACGTGGACTTCTCGTGAGCACTGTGTCTCTGCAGCAGTGTGTGTAGCAATGTTATACAAGCAACTTGTAGAGGGAGCTGTCGATGCAGCAGGAAGTGTTGAGTGACAGCAGGGAACACCCACAGCTCTACCTGCTCTCACTACTACTGCACACTATTTGGTTGCCTCCTATCCAAAGTCAGAAGAACTTTCAGGTTTAGTTCAATCATTATTCAATATTAAACAGTGCTTTTAGGTATACAGCACTAGCTTAATTTACCATAGATTTTTGCAATAGGGTAATTGGCTGCTCTTCAAAAATGTTCGGGACTATTTTTGGTCTCAGTCCTGACTGGAACCTATGGTGAAACACATTCTGTTTCACGCTATTATTGTTATTTAAAATAGTCTAGTTTGCAGTTCCTTGCTGGTGCATTGTGTTTTGTTCTGGTGCCCATCTTGCTTCCTAAACCTCTGGCTTTAATTGTGACCACATGCACAATAATAACATGCTCTAACATATCAGAGCCTTTTCTTTTTGCACTTTTATATCTCTTTAACGCCAGAGTGCTGTGCAGTTTATATAATAAATCTTGGGCCTTCAACAGCAGGTAGTTTTACTGAAGACAATAAAGAGACGTTACCAAAATGCAAAATCACTTGAAAGTGCAAATATCTAACTAAAAAAATACCACAAGATTATATCTATATAAATAATTAAACATTAAATATATTTTACTTTAAAATGTCTGCATTTCACCAGAGTAAGTGGTCTGTGAGCCGTTATCCTTCAGCTATTCTTTTTAGTACTGTCTGCATGGTGAAAAAACAACAGTGAATCAACAGCATAAGTGCTAAGTTCATACTTTGCTGTGATCTTGTAGGATTTTATCATAATATGGAGAGGTTTCATTAGTTAACTTCCTTCAGTTTAGGAGTGAATTAAAGTGACTGTGCCAGCACATGCCAGATGCACGCTCCCTTGCAAGTCCTGGGACAAGAGTCCTGGATGGATGCTTAAAGTTCCTTTACAAACGGATGTGGCTACTGAGAAAACTGTGGGGTAAAATATCTTCATTTTTTACATGGAGATAGTTATATTTTCTAAGCAGCTTTTTACAGATGTGCTGCATCACTTTCAAGGAATTTAGCATATGGGTAAAATCTCCATTTAAGTTTTGTCCTATTCAAAAATCAGTTGAGCGCTTAATCAATAGGAAGTTCACTTTTAAATAAAGTATTAGTAAGGCTAAATAGAGGAGCTACAGTATCATGTTCCTCTATGCCCCATAGGCTAGGGTCTAAGCAACGTTGCCAACAGCTCTCTTTCATAAACAATATGGGTGGCCAGCAAGTGACCCATAGAGCAATATGCAGGATTGTGATTAGCCAGCACAGGTGTCAGTCAGCTACATGCACATGTTTTATTGGACCAATGGCCCAGCAGCTGCTACTTCATCAGACCTCCTGGTCCTGCAGCACCTCTTAGACACATACCCACATTAGACTTAACATCACTTAGCACTGCACCCCTCTGTTATATATGCATGCCATCATCAGACTGCGAATCAGAACTCAAGAACCTAAAGCCTTGTTTGTCAGCCATATACAACATCACACCTTAGAGTCCCTGGCTCTGCAACATATCTCTGTCAACCATATGCTCACGTCAGACCATCTGCTTTTGCAGCCCTTATGTAAGTCACATCAAATAAAGAGAAAGAAAAATAGCATGATATGACCACTAGGCCTGGATGACCCTATGCATGGTACCCAAGCAGAAGTTTTGCAAGTGGAATGCTAAAGCTTGCCATGAACAGAAGCAAAAGAGAGTTTTACCCCCACTAGGCAGCTAGCTTCTCTCATGCTACACGCTAAATAATAATAATTAAAAAAGCAGCTATTTATGTGTCAGTTTCTTGAAATATATTATAACTTGCAGCTGAAATACTGGTCTGTCTGGATCAATATCGGACACCACAAACCTAGGTCCATGTCTAGTTGCCCAATACCCAAATATACTGCATAATTTGATTAAAGTACACTGCTCTTCAGACTTTGAAAAAATAAAAACTGTTGCAAATGTCTGTAGTACTTACTACCTGTCCTGTGTCTGTCTCAGTAATGGCTGCTGCAATGCAGTGTGTCCTGGGTTAATAGCTGCTGGAACATATGGGTAAATGCATCCAGGCACTTTATTTTCATGGTTACTAGAACCTATGGTGAAACACATTCACAGGCCGATTTATCAAACACCTGAATGCAGTTGTTTCTGTGTGAACCTTCAGGCTAGCCAGAAACAGGAGTTAACTTGTCTGCCACTTCTAAGTCGGGAGACCGAAATCCGCCTGATCGGATACGATCGGGTTGATTGACACCTCCTGCTAGCGGCCTGTTGGCAGCGAATGTGCAGGGGGCTGCATTGTACAAGCATTTCACTAGAAATGCTTGTGCAATGATAAATGCTGACAGCGTATGCTGTTGGCATTTATCGATGTGCGGTGGTCCGCACATTGTTAAATTAGCCCCTAATACGCAACAGATTTCACACTAATATTTACATAAACAGTTAATAATTGCATTATACCAAAGTTCTATTTTAAAAACACGTTTTGAATGAATTTCTAGAATGATGTCACCTTTACAAGGATACCCCTCAAAAACCTAAAAAGCATCAGTAAATTGTTCTCTAATGCAATATGATCTTGACACTTCTAGATTTAGTTTATTTCCTTTCAGAAAAGAAGTTGTTGACTATTGAAGCTGGTAAAAAGTCAAAGGATCTACTGAGTTAATATGTGACTCATTCAATCATGAATATAAATATTAAAAAACTGCTAGGATTTACCAGCAGTAAAAATAAATTTGACTTTCATTCATGAGTTTAAAAAAAAACTGTGTAAAAGTCACCTTTATTTCTCTGCGACTTCACTGCTAACCCAGCCGCCAATAGTACAGCTCAATTGTGTTCAAAGAGGTGAGGTTTCCACCTCTTAGACTTAGACAATAGCTGTGGTAGCCATACAGCACAGTGCCATATGGCTAGCATGGCTATTGGCTAAGAGGTGGAAACCTCACCTCATTGAAAAATATTGAACTGGAGGCTCTTAGGTTAGCAAGTTTTTTTTAAACTTGTGAATGAAAGTCACCTTTATTGTTAGTGCTAGTAAATCCTTGCATTTTTGAAACATTAGGATTTATCATCACTTTAACTGTAAAATCCCTAATGGAAAAATATACAATAATAAATAATTTCCCTGTTAAAAAATCTGTTAAAATGCCATAATGGCTTTATTTATTTTATTTCATGTAAGGAAACAACAACTGCAGAATCTGTTCGTTGTCAGAATTAAAAACCTTGAAAAGAGTCATGTGTCTCATTCAGCAGAAACAATAACGTTTATTTCAGATAAAGGTGGGAGCTGATATCACTGTGTTGCCTGGCTGAATCATCTTGTATTCTAAATCTCCAACTGTTCTTCGCCTAGGGAATTAATAGCATTTTTAAAAATGGATCAATGTAGTATGAAGGCAAATTGAGCCATTGGAATATCTGTGCAGAGACAAAAGATGCGCTTGGAGAATATTATGTTTCTTCACATTTTGTTGTAACTCTTTACCTGCTGAAATTTTTTATTTGGGGGGAAAGTATTAATAATGTACCAACTAAAGGGACATTACAGCCAAAACTGAAATGCACATAGATGAATTACATCTTTGAATAGAAACATATTTGCAATATACCTGTATTATCAAAAATGCCTCTAGTAAAAGTTATCACTGTTTCAGTGTAAGCATTTTTCTCTACACGTGCATGTGAAGCATAGCTAGATATTCTCAGTGCACCAGCATTTTGAATACTACAGCATCTCAGATCATCAGTGGGGCTTGTATCATGGCAGCAATTAACAAATTGAGTCATTACCAGATGGCACAAGCACTTTGGGCTCTATGAGCATGTGCTGTGTTTAAAATGCTGGTGCACGGTGCATACTTAAATATACTTTTGAAACAGCTGTAGCTTTTATTAGAAGCATTTTTGCTAATACATGTATATTACAAAAATGTGTCTATTCAAAGCTGAAATGCATCCATGTGGATTCCAATTTTAGCTGGAATGTCCCTTTAAGGAGGCAGGAATTATATAGTTGGTCTGTATAGCACATAAATATATGAAAATGTTTGTCTTGGTTTATTGACACAGTCATAATTTTTGTCCTCATGCCCCATGTATATTTGTCCAACAGGGAGTTCTCATTGTACAAATTTTAAAGGAAATTTTCAAATTCTGCATCCTTGACATCTTAAAAAAACAAATTGGTTTTGTTTCATTTAGATTTTCATGGCTGTTTTTAACATTTTTTTCAGGGTTAACATTTTTCCACAAGTCCAGTGCAAACGCATTTTTTTTGTTGTTATCTAAAAGTTATACATATTGCTGAAAATACATTATTAGCCTATGAATCTTGTAGTCAAATTAAATTAAATATGAGAATGCTTATTTATGACTTCAGCTAAGTGTTTGGACATTTAAAAATGTTATTTAAAAAAAAAAAAAACTCAATGTTAAAGGGAAATTAAGATTAAAAATGAACTTTCATGATAAAACATGCAATTTCACACAAAAAATGTATTTAACAAAGCGATCATAAACTGTCTGGTTCATAAATAGCCAAGCTTTTCCCACAACAACTTCGTGAACTACAGATTATGGCTATATAATAAGCAAATAACCAAATATGGCAGATTTGTGATTTTTTTTACCTTACATTACATCCTTATCTCCTGCACAGCCAATCAGAAACATTGACAACATGATCAACATGCAACATGGCCCCTATCAGTGATTGAATCTACATATAAGTCCATGGGGCCTATTTATGAAAGGTTTGTCGGACCTGATCCGGCATTGCGGATCATGTCCGACAGACCTCGCTGAAAGCGGAGAGCAATACGCTCTCCACATTCAGCATTGCACCAGCAGCTCTTGTGAACTGCTGGTGCAACGCCGCTCCCTGCAGATTCGCGGCGAATCGGCCGCTAGCAGGGGGGTGTCAATCAACCCCATCGTATTCGATCGGGTTGAATTGCAGTGATCTCTGTCCGCCTCCTCAAAGCAGGCAGACAAGTTATGGAGCAGCGGTCTTTAGACCGCTGCTTCATAACTGGTGTTTCTGAAGGCTCGCCAGAAACACGGGGCTTCAAGCTCCATACGGAGCTTGATAGATATGTCCCCATATGTGTGTTGCTTTATGCATTTGGATAAAGTTGATTTTGCAACTGTCAGTATCTTGGAGATATGTTTTATTCATGATTTTACATTTACATACTGGTGAATTTATTATTAGTTATCAAAAAGGGCCTTCGCCTTCGTTGTCATCGGCAGTGCCATCTTGTTTATCTTGTCTGAGCATGTGCAGATTGTTGGCCTATTTGTGTGATGACTTTTCACCTAGTGCCTTTGGATGTTGGACTCAAATGTCTCGATTTTTTAGTTGATAACGAGGTCTGATAAATTGTGATTGACAATGTTTTCCGGACATCTTAAGGGTGTATTTTCCGATATTCACTTTTTTTCAATACAAAAATGGCAGTATTATTTGGATTGCGATTACTCTAATCACAATAAAGGTGTATCTGGTGCCATAAAAAGAAGATAAACAGATCAACTCGATTTTAATCAACCCCATTGTTACCAAACAGCTGCCATATAGTGCTTCAGACACATAGGGGCCGATTTATGAAAGTGCGAGCGGACATGATACGATGTAGCGTATCATGTCCGCCGCACATCAATAAATGCCGACAGCATACACTGACGGCATTTATCATTGCACAAGCAGTTCTTGTGAACTGCTAGTGCAATGCCGCCCCCTGCAGATTCACGGCCAATCGACCGCTAGCAGGGGGTGTCAATAAGCCCGATCGTATAGGATCAAGCGGATTGATGTGCGCAGCCTCAGAGAAGACAGACAAGTTATGGAGCAGCGGTCTTTAGACCGCTGCGTCATAACTGCTGTTTCCGGCTAGCCTGAAGAAGCTTGATAATTCGGCCCCATACACTCTCCTGATCATAGCTGAGTATGTCCTTCCACAAAAGATACAAAGATGTGTTTCTAATGGATTTTTATACTTGTTAATAAAGAATAATGCTTGAATACACACTGATTGTGCATCTATCTTTAGATAGATGGCATCCTTTCAGTGTGTGCCATATTAGTAAGTGCAGGCAGAGCTGTAAGTGTTCCGTGCTGTCACTCAGCATTGCCTGCTTCAGCTAAAGCTCCTTCCACAGGTTGCTCATATAAAATTGGTGTAGACAGTGGAAGAAACATAGTGCATAACATTTGCATGCTACTAATGAGCCTACCCCAGTTTGCTCCCATGGAAAGGATCTAGGTTACAAAATAGGAAACCGAAACAAAGGTAATTGTGAAAATAGAAGAATTTTCTAAAGTTGTTTTTAAAACCATATGCTCTCTCTGGAGCATGAAAGTATAATCTTGACATTCATGTCACTTTAAGCTCTAACACAGCATTAAACAATAGACGTGAGAAGATAATTACAACCCCAGGCCAAGAGAAAGAACTTTTATTTGATCCTCAGATGATATTTAAGAGTAACATTTCATATTTAGGTGTGAATTTTCTTTGCATATATTTTTCCTTTTTGAATAAAAATGAACTGATGCTTTCTATCTCTGCCTATTGCACATACTTTTGTTTTTTTTGTATGTAATTCATTGGGGCCTATTTATCATATGTCTGTCGGACCTGATCCGACAGTGCGGATCAGGTCCGACAGACATCACTGAATGCGGAGAGCAATAAACTCTCCGTATTCAGCAACGCCACCCCCTGCAGACTCGCAGCCAATCGGCCGCCAGCAGAGGGTGTCAATCAACCCGATCATATTTGATCGGGTTTCATTTCCGGCGATTCCTGTCTGCCTCATCAGAGCAGGCGGACAGGGTTATGGAGCAGCGGTCTTTAGGGCCCCATTGTCTTTAAATTCTACTATTTTCCTTTTGGCAATTGTCTAGACTAATCTCTGGTGAATTTAATAACAAAAGTAGCCTACATCCTCATCTGTAATATTAAAATTGTTACTTTAGTCTAGTCTCAAAAACGTATAATTGTAACTCTCTGTTTAGAGCAAAATTCCAAAGTTCCATAAATGGTTTCATATTATATTAAAACTTCTTATCATATTCCCTGAAATAAGGGTCATGCCTCAATAGTCTTAATTTCACTCCAAGACATTTTTTCTGTTGAACTAATTTAATTCTTTGTTATTTTTTAAGTCAATTAACAAATTCATCAACATAAAAGACCCTAGGGATGAAACTTTGTTCTTTTTATTTTGATAAATAAAAGACATGACCCTTAAAATATTACATTTGCTTTATATGTAGAACTTTTAAAATGTTCTCAATCCAGGTCAAAACAAATACAGTAACTTTTTTTTTAATTATCAATTTGTCCATTTAGAAAGAAAACAACAATCCAACACATACAAACTTTGGGTCCTATTTATTAATGTGTGAGCGGACATGATCCGATATTGAGGATCATGTTTGCCGCACATCGATAAATGCTGACAGCATACGCTGTCGGCATTTATCATTGCACCAGCAGTTCTTGTGAACTGCTTGTGCAACGCCGCCCCCTGTAGATTTGCGGCCAATTGGCCGTCAGCAGGGGCTCTCAATCAACCCGATCGTATTGGATCGGGTTGATTTTCGGCAATGTCTGTCCGCTGCCTCAGAGCAGGCAGACAGGTTATAGAGCACAGGGTTTCAAGCTCCATACGGATCTTGATAAATATGCCCCATTGAATCAATGTAAAAGTAATAAATGTCACAATGCAAACCAGTTTTATAGAGTTAAAGGGACATAAAACACTGAAATGTTCTTTCGTAATTCAGACAGAACATACAGATATAAACAACTTTCTAATTTACTTCTATTATCAAATTATCTTTAAATATATTTTATTCTTTTTCGAAAAGCAGGAAGGTAAGTTTAGGAGCGTGCATGTGTAAGGAACACTATATGGCAGCAGTTTTACAACAATGTTATACATTAATAAGAGTACTAGATGGCATCACTTTTTCCTGTCATGTAGTGCTCCAGACATGTGAATTCTACCTATCTAAATATCTAATAAACAAAGAATAACATGAGAAAGATGCAAATTTGATAATATATCAGCCCCAGGTGTTCTCCAGTTACCTTTTCTCACCCCTGTTAAATTCTGAATCTAAGAGAGCCGCATTCCTTTTTATGGAAGGCATCTCTCATCTCTTTTTTATTATAGAATTTTTATAGAATTCGGTGGATTCAGCACCTGTGAAGTCTGCACTATAATGTCTCTCCAAACAAGGCAATCTGGGTGTTAATCAACCAGATCGTATGTGATCGGGCTGATTGCTATCCACAGCCTCAGAGGTGGCGTACGAGTTAAGGAGCAGCGGTCTTAAGACCGCTGCTTCTTAACTCCTGTTTCTGGTGAGCCTGAAGGCTTGCACAAAGACAGATGTATCTGCCCCTATTCGGGCCATGATATATTGGCCCCCATAAACAAGGGCAAATTGTGCTGAATTATATAACAAGTCCAATTTCCAAAGTTCTGTTGGTAGACAGACTTGGCACAAGCATAAAAAATTTTTTTTTTACCACACAGACATTCATAAAAAATGAATTTTAAAATGCCCTCTTTTAGTTGCAAGAAAGAATAGTTTAATGCACCTTCGGTGCTTTTAGTTAATAAAATAAGGGGATTCAATATATTGACCACAATTCTAGATATCAAAGGAACATTGGGTATTGGGGGGGACTTAATTTTCTACTTCCTATTCCCATTGGTGTCAGCATTAATTTTTTTTATGAGGGGCTGAAAGTTAAAACGCCCCAAACATAATAATATCCGATAAAACATGCGGCAGGTGGCTCATTGTCATCAAATGAGTGCTTATGCTTACATATAGGGAGAATAATGCCAGGCCCATGCCTAATCCTACATTTGTTTATTTTTAAATCCATGTCTTTGTCTTGTAACTCTCTCCTTGCACTGTGTACTGGACATCTAAAGAAAAGCAATACACCTTTTAAAATGCATTAAACTTTTGAGCACATCTACAATAACATGGTTAATACTTACCATGCTATTATTTCTTTCATGTAATTGGCAAGAGTCCATTAGCTAGTGACATATGGGATATACAATCCTACCAGGAGGGGCAAAGTTTCCCAAACCTCAAAATGCCTATAAATACACCCCTCGCCACACCCACAATTCAGTTTTACAAACTTTGCCTCCTATGGAGGTGGTGAAGTAGGTTTGTGCTAGATTTCTACGTTGATATGCGCTTCTCAGCATTTTTTGAAGCCTGGTTCCTCTCAGAGTGCAGTGAATGTCAGAGGGATGTGAAGGGAGTATCACCTATTGAATGCAATGGTCATCCTAACGGGGATCTATTTCATAGGTTCTCTGTTATCGGTCGTAGAGATTCATCTCCTACCTCTCTTTTCAGATCGACGATATACTCTTATATACCATTACCTCTACTGATTCTCGTTTCAGTACTGGTTTGGCTATCTGCTATATGTGGATGGGTGTCTTTTGGTAAGTATGTTTCATTTACTTAAGACACTCTCAGCTATGGTTTGGCACTTTATATATAAAGTTATAAATATATGTTTGTACTTATATTTGCCATGATTCAGGTTTATCAGTATATTTCCTTTTTTCAGACTGTCAGTTTCATATCTGGTAAATGCATTTTTTGAAAAGAAAAAAAAAATTCTTACCTGGGGTTTTCAATTGACTTTTTTCTAAGTGCGGGCTGTATTAGGCTCGCGAGAGCGCAAAATGTTATAATTTATTGCGTCATTCTTGGCGCGAGACATTTTTGGCATGAAAATTACATCTGTTGACGCAAATTCGTCATTTCCGGTGTCTTAGTTGGTGCCAGGTGTTTTACGAGGTTGCGTCATCTATGACTCTCGTGTTTAGTTCCGGACATTTTTGGCGCCAAAAAATATTTTTGCTGTTTGTTGTACGTCATACTTTGCGCCAAATATTTTCATTATTTAAAACCCCATTCTTTTTGCCTCTGGTCTTTTTTTCAATGTCAGAGGCCTATGCTTTTGCATTTTTTCCCATTCCTGAAACTGTCTTATAAGGAAATTGATAATTTTGCATTATATGTTATTTTTTTTTTATTTTTTTTATTTTTTTTTTATAAATATTTTTTTATTGAGGCGATGAAAACATACACAAAATAATCACAAGTTGAAGGGCAGCAACACAAGTACAATAATGCAAGGTACATTGAATACATAGTTAAATATCCCAATTAGTAGGAAATTACATCTCACCAAGTCAGTTCTAAATATTACCCTACAACATTTCACCTCCTTTTATTGATAAACTACATAGCATCCTCAGTGGGACAAAGATCCACATAAGGGATCTGAAATCTAAAATATTGTTGAAGACACGTTATTTATACAATAGCATCATGTGGAAAGACAGGGAATACTACGGATTCAAACTGATCTCAACCAAACATCTACAAGAAAAACTAGACATAACACAATAAAACATAGTAACATGTGTGAACTACAAGTAATGTAATGGTACAAGTTGGTCCTATATGGGTTTCGTTAATTAATCTAAGTACTAAAATAAGTGACATTAGAGTTATTCACTTTACAATTACTGCGTCAGACACAGAGTAACAAAAATAAAGAGTTCTCACATTGAGAACTTCTGCATTTGTCGCAACTAAATCCACTGGAACCATGATCCTCACAACCTAAATTCCCTATAGTGAATAGATATACTGGATAAAAGTTTTGTTGCAAATTAAAATTATGGAGATCGATAAACTTCAGCTATTAATCAGTAATAAAATCCGGTGAGCCGTCTTCTCACTTCTATAAGTACAATCTAAGACCAAGGCTCTACGGACAGAGCAGAGACTACTTCACTCTGCCAAAAGGGAGTGTGGGGGATAAATTATTTGTCCCTTGCCACACAGATGTGTGGGGGGGCGGATCCAGACCTGGTGAAGACTTTCCCTTCATTAGAGAGGTAGTACAGATTAAGATACTCACATCATAAATGTGCTCTCTCATAAAATTGACGAATATATATTTTCTTGAGGGGATTACAGTAGTGCCAAGGGAACATTCTCATTTAGCGTCACGTTTAGCCTGGAGCTTCAGAATGTCACTTAAGATTAACTTTAGGGACACTAGATCTAGTATGTGGCTATTTGTGCGTAATAGTAGTTTGCTGGAATGCTAATTAGATGTAGTATAATCTACGTACGGGGCATATCACTTAAAAAGTTAAATACACATCCCCAGTTAATTCCTGGGCCCACTAAACGTTTGGCCCACATAATATGTGTTAGAGTATACAATTCCAGTTATTGTGCTGATACTAGAAAACTATCTTACATAGGATATATAGCTTATACATACAAAGTAGGTAACACCCCAAAGTAATAGATATATCTAAAGGACATAGACTATAAGCATTGTGGCCTAGCTCACTAGGGGCAGCAGGCGTCATCAAGCACTAAAGTAAGGGCTGGACCCAAGAGCAGTTGTCCAAGTTTATTACAAAACACTTGGTCCTATATAAGATAAGTGTCAGAGAATTGTATGGATATACACGATAAGTGAAGATAATATAGGCGACTGTAGCACATACTACCTATCTGTGAGACATTATCACAGTAGGCTTATACTTATAAAGACTCTAGGTATTGTATAGTTAAAGTGAGAAGTGTAATATATGTAGTAAAAGGATAAGTCCCTCTTGTGCAGGCTGTGGCTGTGGAGTAGGAGACATATCTCTGAAAGCAAAAATTAGTTCTTTTGCGCATATCAATGGGTAATGCTCACGGGTCAGCCTCAATTGAGTCAGTCGATATATGGCTGTAAGGACCGGGCAGATAAGTATCCTGGGTCCCAGAGTTAAGTCCTCACGTTACCCCACTCCTGCTCGCCAGCTTTTAATTCCATTCTGGGCAGCTGGGAAGACTGTGACAGTCCGGGAAAGCAGATAGATGTGGGCCACAGATGTATCCTCCAAGCAAGTCCCGGTATCTAGCCAGCCGACCGCCTCTCCATACAGAGACCGGGCAGCGTTAGTGTAGTAGAAGAAGTGATCTAGCGGCAACATCTCAGGCTGAGTATGCGATTCCTCCCCCGTTACCGTCTCAGCTCTCACACTACCCCCAGCCTCCAAAGAGCCAGCGGCAGCTCCCCAGATGGGGACCAAGGAAAGTAGGGAGGGCACACAGTCTTTCAGTCGCTCGCATACCTGCAGTCTCACATCCGAGCGCGGTCCTCCTCCAAGCAGCGTTTTGTTACACCACCTAGCTAAGTCCGCACTCGCACCTCTCTGGGACCCAGCGAACATCTTCTTTGAAGCAAGGTGACTGGCGATAGACACTTGGGTAGGGCCCTCATGTGCAGCGGGGGCTCCAGGAGGCTCAGTTCTTTCCGTGCACGGACGCCTACTGATCACCAGAAGCCGGTCCAGTCTAGAAAGCAGGTTGCGGCCATATTCCTCGAAAAGGGCAAGTATAGCTATGTGAGGGTCCTCCATGATAACACCACCTCGTGGTTAGGCCGCACTCTGTGGTTCAGACAGCAAACCGGGAAAACACTCTCAGGTCTCAC
Source organism: Bombina bombina (assembly GCF_027579735.1). NCBI lineage: Eukaryota > Metazoa > Chordata > Amphibia > Anura > Bombinatoridae > Bombina > Bombina bombina. The sequence goes on from NC_069509.1 coordinate 70,467,668, forward strand.
TCCAACTTGTGTAGTTTGGTATCAGTTAGGGGTAATTTACATCCTCATTGTTTATGGGCTCTCCAATGAAGAATATCCCCAAAAAAACATATGATACAGGCAGGAGCTAGTATCATATGCGACCAGTCATCTCGGCGGTTAGCTCCGCCCCCCTATATGTTATTTTTTCATTTACATATTGCAAAGATGTCTCAATCTGATCCTGTCTCAGAATCTGCTACTGGAATTCTGCTGCCTGATGTTGGTTCTACCAAAGCTAAGTGCATTTGTTGTAAACTTGTGGTAACTGTTCCTCCAGCTGTGGTTTGTAATAGATGTCATGATAAACTTTTAAATGCCGATAATGTTTCCATCAGTAGTAGTTCATTACCTGTTGCTGGTTCATCAACATCTAATGCTCAGGATATTCCTGTAAATTTAAGAGAATTTGTTTCTGGTTCCATTCAGAAGGCTTTGTCTGCCATTCCGCCTTCAAATAAACATAAGAGGTCTTTTAAAACTTCTCATAGAGTTGATGAAATGTTAAATGACCGACAACATACTGATTTATCTATCTCTGATGAGGATCTGTGTGATTCAGAGGATCCTGCTTCAGATATTGCCACTGACAAATCCTCTTATTTATTTAAAATGGAGTATATTCGTTCTTTATTAAAGGAAGTGTTGATTGCATTAGATATGGAGGAGACTAGTCCTCTTGATACTAAAACTAGTAAACGTGTAAATTCGGTTTATAAACCTCATGTAGTTATTCCAGAGGTTTTTCCAGTTCCTGATGCTATTTCAGATATGATTTATAAGGAATGGAATAGACTGGGTACTTCTTTTACTCCTGCTTCAAGGTTTAAAAAATTGTATCTTTTGCCTACTGATAGATTAGAGTTTTGGGAAAAGATCCCCAAAGTTGATGGGGCCATTTCTACGCCAAGCGTACTACTATTCCTACGGAAGATAGTACTTCTTTTAAAGATCCTTTAGATAGGAAGCTTGAATCTTTTCTAAGGAAAGCTTATTTATGTTCAGGTCATCTTCTTAGGCCTGCTATTTCTTTGGCTGACGTTGCAGCTGCTTCAACTTTTTGGTTGGAAACTTTAGCGCAACAAGTATCAGATCATAATGTGTATAGCATTGTTAAATTAATTCAACATGCTAATAATTTCATTTGTGATGCCATTTTTTATATCATCAGAATTGATGTTAGATATATGTCTTTAGCTATTTTAGCTAGAAGAGCTTTATGGCTTAAAGGGACAGTAAACCTCAGTATATTTACTCAGAGCATCGGGCCAGCTGTATAGTCACAGCCAGGCCCGACCGCGCCATAAGACTAAGTGCAGCTCGCTCCTGTCACAGGAGCGAGCTGCACTTAGTCTTATGGCACGGTCGGGCCGGGCTGTGACTATACAGCTGGCCCGATGCGCTGAGTAAATATAACAGACCCGCTCAGCAGAGAGCGGGTCTGTGAAACAGCGCTTTTTTTTTTAAATTAATAGGGAATATTAGGTTTTAGAAATGTTTGGCTAATATAATGTTATATAATTCTGCACTATGTGCAGAATTATATAACATTATTTTTAAAGTTTACCGACACTTTAAATCTTGGAATGCTAATATGACCTCTAAATCGACTTTGCTATCTCTTTCTTTCCAAGGTAATAAATTATTTGGTTCTCAGTTGGATTCTATAATTTCAACTGTCACTGGGTGGAAGGGAGCTTTTTTGCCTCAGGATAAAAAATCTAAGGGTAAATTTAAAGCTTCTAACCGTTTTCGTTCCTTTCAACAAAATAAGGAACAGAAACCTAATCCTTCCCCTAAGGAATCTGTTTCCAATTGGAAGCCTTCCTCAATCTGGAATAAATCCAAGTCATTTAAGAGATCTAAACCAGCCCCCAAGTCCGCATGAAGGTGCGGCCCTCATCCCAGCTCAGCTGGTAGGGTGCAGATTAAAATTTTTCAAAGATGTTTGGATGAATTCAGTCCAAAATCATTGGATTCAGAACATTGTCTCTCAGGGGTACAGAATAGGTTTCAGAGTAAGACCGCCTGTGAGAAGTTTCGTTCTCTCACGCATTCCAGTGAACCCAGTGAAAGCACAGGCTTTCCTGAAGTGTGTTTCAGACCTGGAGTTATCTGGGGTAATCATGCTGGTTCCTTTTCCGGAACAGGGTCAGACCAGTTCTGGATCTAAAAGTCTTGAATCATTTTGTAAGAGTACCAACATTCAAAATGGTGCCTATAAGGACTATTCTGCCTTTTGTTCAGCAAGGGCATTATATGTCCACAATAGACTTACAGGATGCGTATCTTCATATTCTGATTCATCCAGATCACTATCAGTTCCTGAGATTCTCTTTTCTAGACAAGCATTACCAATTTTTTGCTCTTCCTTTTGGCCTAGCGACAGCTCCAGGGATCTTTTCAAAGGTTCTCGGTGCCCTACTCTCTGTAATCAGAGAGCCGGGTATTACAGTGTTTCCTTATTTGGACGATATCTTGGTACTTGCTCAGTCTTTACGTTCTGCAGAATCTCACATGAATCAACTAGTGTTGTTTCTTCAAGAACATGGTTGAAGGATCAATTTACCAAAAAGTTCCTTGATTCCTCAGACAAGGGTAACCTTTTTAGGTTTCCAGATAGACTCAGTATCCATGACTTTGTCTCTAACAGACAAGAGACGTTTGAAGTTGGTTGCAGCCTGTTGGAACCTTCAGTCTCAGTCATTCCCTTCAGTAGCTATGTGCATGGAGGTTTTAGGTCTCATGACTGCAGCATCGGACGCGATCCCCTTTGCTCGTTTTCACATGAGACCTCTTCAACTTTGTATGCTGAACCAATGGTGAAGGGATTATACAAGGATATCACAATTAATATCCTTAAATCCCAATATTCGACTATCTCTGACTTGGTGGTTAGATCACCATCGTATAGTTCAAGGGGCCTCTTTTGTTCGTCTAACCTGGACCGTGATCACAACAGATGCAAGTATTTCAGGTTGTGGAGCTGTCTGGGGATATCTGACAACACAAGGGGTTTGGAAATCTCAAGAGGCGAGATTACGATCAATATTTTGGAACTCTGTGCGATTCTCAGAGCCCTTTAGTTTTGGCCCCTATTAAAGAGAGAGCCGTTTATTTGTTTTCAGACAGACAAGGTCACAACTGTGGCGTATGTCAATCATCAGGGTGGGACTCACAATCCTCAGGCTATGAAAGAAGTATCTCAGATACTTGTTTGGGCAGAATCCAGCTCCTGTCTAATTTCTGCGGTTCATATCCCAGGTATAGACAATTGGGAAGTGGATTATCTCAGTCATCAAACTTTACATCCGGGAGAGTGGTCTCTTCACCCAGATGTGTTTTTTCAAATTGTTCAGATGTGGGGGCTTCCAGAAATAGATCTGATGGCATCTCATCTAAGCAAGAAACTTCCCAGGTACCTGTCCAGGTCCAGGGATCCTCAGGCGGAAGCAGTGGATGCATTGACACTTCCTTGGAGTTATCAACCTGCCTATATTTTTCCTCCTCTAGTTCTCCTTCCAAGAGTGATTCCAAGATCATCATGGAGCAATAGTTTGTGCTACTGGTGGCTCCAGCATGGGCTCACAGGTTTTGGTATGCGGATCTTGTTCGGATGTCCAGTTGCCAACCTTGGCCACTTCCATTAAGGCCAGACCTTCTATCTCAAAGTCCGTTTCTCCATCAGGATCTCAAATCATTAAATTTGAAGGTATAGAAATTGAACGCTTAGTGCTTAGTCATAGAGGTTTCTCTGACTCAGTGATTAATACTATGATACAGGCTCGAAAATATGTTTCTAGAAAGATTTATTATCGAGTTTGGAAGACTTACATTTCATGGTGTTCTTCTCATAAATTCTCTTGGCATTCTTTTAGAATTCCTAGAATTTTACAGTTTCTTCAGGATGGTTTGGATAAAGGTTTGTCTGCAAGTTCTCTCTGCTCTTTCTATTTTATTCCACAGAAAAATTGCTAAACTCCCTGATATTCATTGTTTTGTACAGGCTTTGGTTCGTATTAAGCCTGCCATTAAATCAATGTCTCCTCCTTGGAGTCTTAATTTGGTTTTGAAGGCTTTACAGACTCCTCCGTTTGAGCCTATGCATTCTTTGGACATTAAATTGCTTTCTTGGAAAGTGTTGTTTCTTTTGGCCATCTCTTCTGCTAGAAGAGTTTCTGAATTATCAGCTCTTTCTTGCAAGTTTCCTTTTCTGATTTTTCATCAGGATAAGGCAGTTTTGCGGACTTCATTTAAATTCTTACCTAAAGTTGTGAATTCCAACAACATTAGTAGATAAATTGTTGTCCCTTCTTTGTGTCCTCATCCTAAGAATTCTTTAGAAAGATCTTTACATTCTTTGGATGTGGTGAGAGCTTTGAAATATTATGTTGAAGCTACTAAAGTTTTCAGGAAGACTTCTAGTCTATTTGTTATCTTTTCTGGTTCTAGGAAAGTTCAGAAGGCTTCTGCCATTTATTTGGCATCGTGGTTAAAGCTTTTGATTCATCACGCTTATTTGGAGTCAGATAAATGCCCGCCTCAGAGGATTACAGCTCATTCTACTAGGTCAGTTTCCACCTCCTGGGATTTTAAGAATGAAGCTTCAGTTGATCAGATTTGCAAAGCAGCAACTTGGTCTTCTTTGCATACATTTACTAAATTCTACCATTTTTATGTTTTTTCTTCTAAAGAAGCAGTTTTTGGTAGAAAAGTTCTTCAGGCAGCTGTTTCAGTTTGATTCTTCTGCTTATATTTTCATTTTTTTTCTTTTCATCTATAAGATTAAAACTTATGATTTGGGTTTGTGGATTAATTTTTTTCAGCGGAATTGGCTGTCTTTATTTTTTATCTCTCCCTCTCTAGTGACTCTTGCGTGGAGTTCCACATCTTAGGTATTGATATCCCATACGTCACTATCTCATGGACTCTTGCAAATTACATGAAAGAAAACATAATTTATGTAAGAATTTACCTGATACATTTATTTCTTTCATATTGGCAAGAGTCAATGAGGCCCACACTTTTTATGGTGGTTATGATTTTTTTGTATAAAGCACAATTATTCCAATTCCTTTGTTATGCTTTTTTGCTCCTTTCTTTATCACCCCACTTCTTGGCTATACGTTAAACTGAATTGTGGGTGTGGTGAGGGGTGTATATTTATAGGCATTTTGAGGTTTGGGAAACTTTTCCCCTCCTGGTAGAATTGTATATCCCATACATCACTAGCTCATGGACTCTTGCCAATATGAAAGAAATGAATTTATCAGGTAAATTCTTAGATAAATTATGTATTTTCTTCCTTTCTCTGTACCTCTTTTTAACGCAATTACCTCTTTTTCACCTTCATATTGGGCACCGCCATCTTTGAGCTTAGGTATTCTCATACTCTGTTACAGAAGCAGTGCGGATTAAGAGATAAGTGACATTGCTGACTTTTTGACATCTCTATTGTGCCCTTACGGTTAGTATATCAATCTCTCCTTCTATTTTAGGCACAACAGCCAAAAGCACGTGATACAGCAGGCAAAAAGCCGGCAACGTCACTGATCTGTGAGCACCAATTCTGTCACAAGGCGCAAGAATATCTAAGCACCAAAGTGTTGTTATCCTGTATGAAGATGCACTGCTTCAGAAACAGGCACCTTTAAGGGTTTAGAATAAGTCAATTTGCTTTGAAGAGAGCACAAGAGGAAAATAATAGCATAGTGAAGAGTAACCAAGCTATAGTAGTCGTGAACAGCAGTTTATTGCCCCTTTAAAGAGACGTGAAACCCAAAAAATTTCTTTCATGATTCAGGTAGAGGATACAATTTTAAATAGCATTCCAATTTACTTCTCTTATCTAATTTGCTTCTTTCTTTAGATATCCTTTGTTGAAGAAATAGCAATGAACATGGCTAAGCCAATTACACGAGGCAACTATGTGCAGCCACCAATCAGCAGCTACTGAGCCTATTTAGATATGATTTTCAACAAAGAATATCAAGTGAATGAAGCAAATTTGATAATGGAATTAAATTGGAAAGTTGTTTAAAATTGTATGTTCTTTCTAAATTAGAAAAGAAAAAAACAAAATTTATGCTTACCTGATAAATTTATTTCGGCCAGATTACGAGTTTTGCGTTATGAGCTGTGTGGTACTAACTTGCACGTTATCGTGACCGCTCACTTACCTACAGCGCTGGTATTATCGGTTTTTACAAACACGGCGTTAAAAGGCAATAAGTGAGCGTAGAGCAAAATTGTGCTCCATACCGCACTCCAATACCACCTTAAGTCAGCGGTGAGCTGGTTGTACGTGCTCGTGCACTATTTCCCCATAGACATCAATGGGGAGAGCCGGCCGAGAAAAAGTCTAACACCTGCAATAAAGCAGCGTAATGCTCAGTAACGCAGCCCCATTGATTCCTATGGGGAAAGACATTTTATGTTTACACCTAACACCATAACATGAACCCTGAGTCTAAACACCCCTAATCTTACACTTATTAACCCCTAATCTGCCACCCCCGACATCGTCGCCACCTACATTATACTTATTAACCCCTAATCTGCTGCCCCAACATAGCCGACACCTACATTATATTTATTAACCCCTAATCTCCCGCCCCCAATGTCGCTACCACCTACCTACATTTATTAACCCCTAATCTGCCGCCCCCAGCGTCACCGCCACTATACTAAATTTATTAACCCCTAAACCTAAGTCTAACCCTAACCCGAACATCCCCTAACTTAAATTAATTAAAATAAATCTGAATAAAACTTACTATTAATAACTAAATAATTCCTATTTAAAACTAAATACTTACCTGTAAAATAAAACCCTAAGATAGCTACAATATAACTAATAGTTACATTGTGTCTAGCTTAGGTTTTATTTTTATTTTACAGACAAGTTTGTATTTATTTTAACTAGGTAGAATAGTTACTAAATAGTTATAAACTATTTAATAACTACCTAGCTAAAATAAATACAAATTGACCTGTAAAATAAAACCTAACCTGTCTTACACTAACACCTAACCCTACAAATAAATAAATTTCCTAAATTAATTACAATTAACTAAATTCAAAACAATTAGCTAAATGACAAAAAAAACCCCACTAAATTGCAGAAAATAAAAAACTAATTACAAGATCTTTAAACTAATTACACCTAATCTAATAGCCCTATCAAAATAAAAAAAATCCCACCCAAAAAAAAACAAAAAAAACCTAGCCTAAACTAAACTACCAATAGCCCTTAAAAGGGCCTTTTGCGGGGCATTGCCCCAAAGAAATCAGCTCTTTTACCTGTAAAAAAAAGATACAAACAACCCCCCCAACAGTAAAACCCACCACCCACACAACCAACCCCCCAAATAAAACCCTAACTAAAAAACCTAAGCTCCCCATTGCCCAGAAAAAGGCATTTGGATGGGCATTGCCCTTAAAAGGGCATTTAGCTCTATTGCGGCCCAAAGCCCTAACCTAAAATTAAAACCCACCCAATACACCCTTAAAAAATCCTAACACTAACCCCCAAAGATCCACTTACCGGGAGAAGTCTTCATCCAAGCGGCAAGATATCCTCAAAGAAGCCGGCAGAAGTGGTCCTCCAGACGGGCAGAAGTCTTCACCCAGACGGCATCTTCTATCTTCATCCTTCCGACGCGGCTCCATCTTCAAGACATCCGGCGAGGAGCATCCTCTTCCAACGATGACTAGCCGATGAATGAAGGTACCTTTAAGTGACGTCATCCAAGATAACATCCCTTAGATTCCGGTTGGCTGATATAATTCTTTCAGCCAATCAGAATTAAGGTTGAAAAAATACTATTGACTGATGCAATCAGCCAATAGGATTGCGATGCGGGAGGGCCTCGGTTTAGGGGTTAAGAGGTAGTTTATGGGTGTTAGTGTACTTTTTAACACTTTAGTTATGAGTTTTATGCTACATCGTTGTAGTGTAAAACTCATAACTACTGACTTTAAAATGCGGTACGAATCTTGCGGGATAGGCTGTACCGCTCACTTATACCAGCGCTATGGAAATCCCATAGAAAAAAAGACTATACGCAATTTGCGTAAGTTGATTTGCGGTAAGGCCAAAAAAGTGTGTGGTGCCCCTAAATCTGCAAGACTCGTAATAGCAGCGGTAGTGAAAAAGCAGCGTTATGAGGCTTAACGCTGCTTTTTTACTCATAACGCAAGACTCGTAATCTAGCCGTTTATTTTTTGACACAGTGAATCCATGGATCATCAGCAATTACTGTTGGGAATATCACTCCTGGCCAGCAGGAGGAGGCAAAGAGCACCACAGCAAAGCTGTTAAATATCACTCCCCTACCAACAATCCCACAGTCATTAGACCAAAGGGAAAGGAGAGAAAGGAAGTAACACAAGGTGCAGAGGTGCCTGAGGTTTATATAAAAAAGAAACTGTCTGAAAATACAGGGTGGGCCGTGGACTCACAGTGTCAAGAAAGAAATATATTTATCAGGAAAGCATAAATTTAGTTTTCTTTCTTATGACACGGCAAGTCCACGGATCATCATCAATTACTGTTGGGAATCAATACCCAAGCTAGAGGACACAGATGATAAGGGAGGGACAAGACAGGAACCTAAACATAAGGCACCACTGCTTGAAGAACCTTTCTCCCAAAAGAAGCCCCAGTTGAGGCAAAAGTATCAAATTTTTTGAATTTTGAAAAAGTGTGCAAAGATGACCAAGTTGCAGCCTTGCAAACATGTTCCACAGAAGCTTCATTTTTGAAAGCCCATGAAGAAGAAACAGCCCTCATGGAATGAGCTGTAATTTTCTCAGGAAGCTGCTGTCCAGCGGTCTCATATGCCAAGCGAATAACGCTCCTCAGCCAAAGGGAAAGTGAAGTAGCCGTAGCTTTCTGACCCTTGCGTTTTCCCAAAAAAACAAACAATGCAGAAGACTGAAGAAAGTCCTTAGTTGCCTGCAAATAAAATTTTAGCACTCGCACAACAACCAGATTATGTAACAAGCGTTATTTGTGAGAAGGAGGATTAGGACACAAAGAAGGTACAACAATTTCCTGATTAATATTCTTGACCGAAACAACCTTGGGCAGGAAACCAAACTTAGTACGCAGAACCACCTTATAAGAGTGAAAGATAAGATAAGGGGAATCAAACTGTAAAGCAGAGAGTTCAGAAACTCTCTGATCAGAGGAAATAGCAACAAGAAACACATTTTTCCAAAATAACATCTTAATATCTAAAGAATGCATAGGCTCAAATGGAGCCTGTTGTAAAACTTTAAGAACAAGGTTAAGACTCCACGGAGGAGTAACAGGTTTAAACACAGGCCGAATCCTGACCAAGGCCTGACAAAACGATTGGATTCACACCAATACAAGTATTTAGCCAGATCTTATGGTAGATCCTGCGAGTCACAGGCTTACAAACCTGAATCAAGGTCTCAATGACCGGCTCTGAAATTCCACGATTAGATAAAACTAAGCATTCAATCTCCAAGCAGTCAGCTTGAGAGAAATGAGATTTGGATGAAGGCAGGGACCCTGAAGTAGAAGGTCCTTCCTCAGAGGGAGTCTCCAAGGTGAAAAGGATGACATTTCCACTAGGTCTGCATATCAATTCCTGCGAGGCGATGCAAGGGCTATGAGAATTAAAGACGCCCTCTCAAGCTTTATTCGAGCAATGACTCTTGGAAGGAGAACAAACGGAGGAAACAGGTATGCTAGAATGAAGTTCCAAGGAACCGCCAGAGCATCTATCAGAAATACCTGCGTATCCCTTGACCTTGAGCCGTATCTTGGGAGTTTGGCATTCTAACGAGAAGCCATGAGATCCAAATCCGGCCACCCCCATTTGAGGGTCAAGCTGGAAAACACATCCGGATGAAGTCCCCACTCCCTGGGATGAAAAGTCTGTCTGCTTAGAAAATCTGCTTCCCAATTGTCCACTCCTGGAATGTGGATCTCAGAAAGAGAGCAGTTGTGCGTCTCCCCCCACTGAATAATTTGGGCCACCTCTTACATGGCCAAGGAACTCCAAGTTCCCCCTGGTGGTTGATGTAGACCACAAGGTTATGTTGTCCGATTGGAACCTGATAAACCAGGCTAAAGCTAACTAAGGCCAGGCCAGTAGAGCATTGAAGATCGCTCTCAGCTCCAGGATTGAAGAAAACTTTTCATAAGACACCTAATTCACCTCCTCCTTGCACTACAGGCAAAGAGAAAGACTGGGGGATTGTGGGTAGATGAGTGATATTAATCAGCTTTGCTGTGGTGCTCTTTGCCTCCTCCTGCTGGCCAGGAGTGATATTCACAACAGTAACTGATGATGATCAATGGACTAGCCGTGTCATTAGAAAGAAATGTGGGTTTTTATGTCACTTTAAGCTTTCACTGTACTGCAGTAATAAATTGTGTTGTATAAAAAAATACAACAGCAAACATCCTCTTAAAACTATCATTACCTTCTCTGCTTTCAGGGTGGTGTTAATTCAGTGATATCTAAGGAGTTAACTATTCCTTCTTAGGACTGACATCTTCTATATTCACTGATAAACACTTTCTCCAGGTTTTACAGCAGATAAAAGCTTTTCTCACAAGTTACTCCTATTTATTCTTCTTTGCTCCTTTTCACAATAAATGATCCTTTAAATTTTATGTATTTATGTTAAATTATTTCAACAAGGAGACACTCCCGAGATGAGGTCTTATTTGCATAGTTACACTGTAAATTTAACATTTGCATTTTAATCTTTAATAACATACTTAGATATGCTCTCTCCAGTGTTAGACGGCTCACACAGCTAGCATCTCCTGTTATGCCATTATGCACAATCCAGAATGTTAGGATTAACTCTATTATGACCAGAGCAAAGTGGTGCATTGCTGCTCCTTCTGGAATTACAAATTCATGGCAATAAAATCATATTACAATAGAAATAAAAATGCTCATATTCCCAGAGGAGTCAATGAGGTAGATTTACCAAGCAGCAAATGCTGCTTTCTACACCCAAAGATTCCGGCACGTTAACTTGTCCGCCACCTTTTAGGTGGTGGACTGCAATCATTCTGATTCAATACCATCTGGATGATTGACACACCCTGCTAGCTACCCATTAGCTGTGAATGTGCAGGGGGCGGTATTGCACAAGAAATGCTTGTGCAATGTTAAATGCAAACAGCGTATGCTGTCGGCATTTAGCAAGGTCCGGCGGACATGATTCGATATAGCAAACCATGTCTGTTCACCTCTTGTTAAATTGACCCCAATGGCTCAGAACTAACAGTCCCATGCTGTAATTCACGATGTGTGTGTGTGTGTGTGTGTGTATGTGTGTTGTGTGCATGTATTTATGTGTGTATGTGCTTATGTGTGTGTTGTGTGTGTTTGCGTATGTATGTGTGTGTATATATGTGTGAATGTGCATATGCGTGTGTGTATGTGTGGGAATACATGTATGTGTGTATGTGTGTGTTTGTGTATGTAAGAATGTGTGTATGTTCATATATATATGTGTGTGTATGTATGAATGTGCGTATGTGCATATATGTGTGTGTTTGTATATGTGTATTTGTGTATTTATGTGTGTATGGGTATTTGTTTGTGTGTGTGTGTGTATGTGTGTGTTTGTTTTTGTATATATGTGTGTGTGTATGTATGTATGTATTTGTATTTGTTTACGTGTGTGGGGGAGTGAGGGTGTGTATGGGTGTGTGTGTCTGTGTTTCTGTGTCTATGGATGATTGTGTGTATGTGTGTGTGTGGGGGTGACGGTATGTATATGTATGTGTGTGTGGGGGGGGTGTATGTATATATGTGTCTCTGTGTGTGTATCTACCATCAACAACTTGACATAAAAACTAAATGTACATTATATCCCATTTAAACAAACTGGTGCATTATTAACTTTATGGGCTTTATAATATTTTTGCTTAATATTTCAAAATTTTGGAATATTTTAGCATTAATATTTTTAAACATTTTTGTTTAGGATTTATGTTTAGGAATGAGTCATGCTCAATATATATATACATGGATTTGTACAAATATGTGCAAATATGCAAGCAGTAAGCATTGTGCTCCATCCTTGATTAGCATCAGTAAAAGGATATTAGTATGAGATTGTATAACATGTTTACATATGTGTAGTTAAAAAAGTTTGCAATATATTTCCATTATCTATTTTGTCTCCTTTTCCTGTATTATAACTCTGAAAATTGTGGGTTTTCTAAATTTCACTTAGTTTCTACTTGTCCCCCCTTATCTATCCTTCCTGCTGAGGACAATTAAGGACAGATATAAAACAAGCAGTAAAAAAAGCTGTACAAACACAGCTTTGTGTAATTTACAAATATCTGAAAGGGTTTCCCCATAGCCATGTTTGCGCAAACAGAGATCAATAGACAACTGGTTCAAACATTGTGGGGTCTATTAATTTATAGAAATTACAGTACTTTCTAGAAACTAACGGCTAGATTTAGAGTTTTGTTGGTAACGACCCGCGTATCTAACGCTGGCTTTTTTTCCCCCGTACCTTTTAAATACCGCTGGTATTTAGAGTTCACAGAAGGGCTGCGTTAGGCTCCAAAAAGGGAGCGTAGAGCATATTTACCGCCACTGCAACTCTCAATACCAGTGGTGCTTACGGACGCGGCCAGCTTCAAAAACGTGCTCGTGCACGATATCCCCATAGAAAACAATAGGGCATTTTGAGCTGAAAAAAAACCTAACACCTGCAAAAAAGCAGCGTTCCCTATGGGGAAACACTTCCTATGTCTGCACCTAACACCCTAACATGAACCTCGAGTCTAAACACCCCTAGCCTTACACTTATTAACCCCTAATCTGCCGCCCCCGCTATCGCTGACACCTGCATATTTTTTTAACCCCTAATCTGCCGCTCCGTACACCGCCGCAACCTACGTTATCCCTATGAACCCCTAATCTGCTGCCCCTAACACCGCCGACCCCTATATTATATTTATTAACCCCTAATCTGCCGCCCCCAACGTCGCCTCCACCTACCTACAATTATTAACCCCTAATCTGCCGACCGGACCTCACCGCTACTCTAATAAATGTATTAACCCCTAAAGCTATGTCTAACCCTAACCCTAACACCCCCCTAAGTTAAATATATTTTAAATCTAACAAAATAAATTAACTCTTATTAAATAAATTATTCCTATTTAAAGCTAAATACTTACCTGTAAAATAAACCCTAATATAGCTACAATATAAATTATAATTATATTGTAGCTATTTTAGGATTAATATTTATTTTACAGGCAACTTTGTATTTATTTTAACCAGGTACAATAGCTATTAAATAGTTATTTACTATTTAATAGCTACCTAGTTAAAATAATTACAAAATTACCTGTAAAATAAATCCTAACCTAAGTTACAATTAAACCTAACACTACACTATCAATAAATTAATTAAATAAAATACCTACAATTATCTACAATTAAACCTAACACTACACTATCAATAAATTAATTAAATACAATGCCTACAAATAAATACAATTAAATAAACTAACTAAAGTACAAAAAATAAAAAAGAACTAAGTTACAAAAAATAAAACAATATTTACAAACATTAGAAAAATATTACAACAATTTTAAACTAATTACACCTACTCTAAGGATTCTATCAGCCAATCGGAATTAAGGTTGGAAAATTCTGATTGGCTGATGGAATCAGCCAATCAGATTCAAGTTCAATCCAATCAGCCAATCAGATTGAGCTCGCATTCTATTGGCTGATCGGAACAGCCAATAGAATGCGAGCTCAATCTGAAATCAGCCAATCGGAATTCGAGGGACGCCATCTTGGATGACGTCCCTTAAAGGAACCTTCATTCTGTTTTAGGACGTCGGAAGAAGAGGATGGATCCGCGCTGGAGGTCTTGAAGATGGAGCCGCTCGTCATCGGATGGAAGAAGATAGAAGATGCGGCTTGGATGAAGATGTTTGCCGGTCCAGATCTCCTCTTCTACCCGGATAGGATGAAGACTTCTGCCCGATGATGGAATTCTTCAGCGCCACTTGGATCAAGACTTCAGCCGGAGGATGGACATCTTCAGCCCCCGCTTGGGCTTGGATCAAGACTTCAGCCGGAGGATGGACGTCTTCAGCCCCCGCTTGGGCTTGGATCAAGACATCGGAGCCTGGACGGATCGGTGATACCCGGTGTGGTGAAGATAAGGTAGGGAGATCTTCAGGAGCTTAGTGTTAGGTTTATTTAAGGGGGGTTTGGGTTAGATTAGGGGTATGTGGGTGGTGGGTTGTAATGTTGGTGGGGGGTATTGTATGTTTTTTTTTCCAGGCAAAAGAGCTGAATTCTTTGGGGCATGCCCCGCAAAAGGCCCTTTTAAGGGCTGGTAAGGTAAAAGAGCTTTTCTATTTTAATTTTAGAATAGGGTAGGATATTTTTTTATTTTGGGGGGCTTTGTTATTTTATTAGGGGGCTTAGAGTAGGTGTAATTAGTTTAAAATTGTTGTAATATTTTTCTAATGTTTGTAAATATTGTTTTATTTTTTGTAACTTAGTTCTTTTTTATTTTTTGTACTTTAGTTAGTTTATTTAATTGTATTTATTTGTAGGTATTGTATTTAATTAATTTATTGATAGTGTAGTGTTAGGTTTAATTGTAGATAATTGTAGGTATTTGTATGTAATTTATTTATTGATATTGTAGTGTTAGGTTTAATTGTAACTTAGGTTCGGATTTATTTTACAGGTAATTTTGTAATTATTTTAACTAGGTAGCTATTAAATAGTAAATAACTATTTAATAGCTATTGTACCTGGTTAAATAAATACAAAGTTGCCTGTAAAATAAATATTAATCCTAAAATAGCTACAATATAATTATAATTTATATTGTAGCTATATTAGGGTTTATTTTACAGGTAAGTATTTAGCTTTAAATAGGAATAATTTATTTAATAAGAGTTAATTTATTTAGTTAGATTTAAATTATATTTAACTTAGGGGGGTGTTAGGGTTAAGGTTAGACTTAGCTTTAGGGGTTAATACATTTATTAGAGTAGCGGTGAGGTCCGGTTGGCAGATTAGGGGTTAATACTTGAAGTTAGGTGTCGGCGATGTTAGGGAGGGCAGATTAGGGGTTAATACTATTTATTATAGGGTTATTGAGGCGTAAGTGAGGCGGATTAGGGGTTAATAACTTTATTATAGTAGCGGTGAGGTCCGGTCGGCAGATTAGGGGTTAATAATTGTAGGTAAGGTAGCGGCGACATGGGGGGGGCAGATTAGGGGTTAATAAATATTATGTAGGGGTCGGCGGTGTTAGGGGCAGCAGATTACGGGTTCATAGGGATAACGTAGGTGGCGGCGGTGTGCGGTCGGCAGATTAGGGGTTAAAAATTTTTAATAGAGTGGCGGCGATGTGGGGGGACCTCGGTTTAGGGGTGCATAGGTAGTTTATGGGTGTTAGTGTACTTTAGAGTATAGTAGTTAAGAGCTTTATGAACTGGAGTTAGCCCAGAAAGCTCTTAACTCCTGACTTTTTTCTGCGGCTGGAGTTTTGTCGTTAGATTTCTAACGCTCACTTCAGCCAAGACTCTATATACCGGCATTAGAAAGATCCCATTGAAAAGATAGGATACGCAAATGGCGTAGGGGGATCTGCGGCATGGAAAAGTCGCGGCTGCAAAGTGAGTGTTAGACCCTTTCCTGACTGACTCTAAATACCAGTGGTAGCCCAAAACCAGCGTTAGGAGCCTCTAACGCTGGTTTTGACGGCTAACGCAGAACTCTAAATCTAGGCGTAAACCTTTACACTTATATTTTCAATATTTAAACAGCTAATATAATAGTTCAAACTACATCTACATATTATTCTAATTATATTTTTTTCTGTGAATACTCATTAATGTCTCAAAAAATGTTTTGAGCAAAGTGTTTACAAAGTCATGTTTCAGGACGTGTGATGTCTAGCACCTATAGACATTGATGGCTGGAACACTATTAGTAAATCCGTGGGAGAAATGGATGAAGCAAGGCTCTGTAAGCTTTGAATCTGATCTCACCTGCGTCTATAATTCAGGCTACAATGTGTGATTTTGTAAAATTTTGAGATGGTAGTGTGCCGCAGGATTTTTTAATGTAAAAAAGTGTGCCACGGCAAAAAAAAGATTGAAAATCACTGCTTTAGACTAATACAAATTAGCTGAAACAAAAACCCTAGTACATATGCCCACAATAACCTATACTAACCCTGTTCAAATCTCTTAAAAATAAACACATATAGTATATCAATAGTTTTTGAGAACAACAGGTTAATTGCACATGTCGCCTATTAGCATAGCTACACACTATTGATACCAGGATCAATCAAAATATAGGTACTTCAACCTAGGGTTGCCACCCGTCCCTTAAAATGCAGAACACTTATAAGTTACGCATGCTGCAAGAGGTGGAGGCAGGGATATGAATAGTGCTGTCCAGAAACACAATACATGTTCCTCCCTGCACACCCTGCAGCATGTGTAACTCATAAGTGTCCAGGAAAACATGGCTGAGGTGGCAACCCTACTTCAACCTCTGATTTAATTGCTAAACCCACAGAATTGCCTTTACTTAGCCCTTAATCATGCACACTTAGGGTTGTCATGTGTCCAGTACTCAACCAGATAGTCCAGTATTTTATCAGACGGCCCAGTAAAATCTTTACAAAAATACTACACACTTAAATATCCCTGAGTGTTAGTTAAATGCAAAAAGGCCTGCTATGCCTCAACGCATTACAAATATGGTGAAGAAAGACATAAGGGGCAGTCAAGGGGATCAAATCACTTATATTACTTGTGTTGCTGTCAGCAAAAAAGGTACACTTATTTATCTGCATGTTACTGGCAGCCAAGGAGTAACATGGCTGCTCAGTTGTAAAAAAAAATATATATGGCGGGTACAAGAGTAGAGCATTGTGTGACCCTATCTACTATCATGCCCAGTTACTATCAGATTGTCCAGTATTTTTGTGGTACCCTATGCACATGTGATTTTTGGATTATAAAAATCAGGAGATTAACAAGACAGTTAATAAATTTGTATTGTTTAAGTGAGGTAACAATTTTGAGCTTCAGTTGTGTTAACCCCAGAAGCATTTTGGGATTGTAATCACTGGGGTGGAAATACTGTTGAATGTTTAGAAAACATTATCTACTAAAAAGAAGTTCATGATTCTAATCAGCCACAAAGCCACAAACAGCTACTAAGCTATTGTAAAGTGATATCAGCTGTAAACACTAGGGGGTCGATCCGATAAAAAAGTCGGCGACGCCAATATTTGCGCGGGTTTGGTATCCTATATACGGCGTAACCTAGAAGTTACGTGCGTATATTTCTGCCGTCGCCCGTAGTTTTTTGGGCCATAGGCAGGTATACCAAACCCGCGCAATTTGGTATCCAATATACAGCGTAAGGACTTACGTGGCGAAAATGGAGAAATCTTACTCCATTTTCACCTCGCCACAAAAAGCAGCCGTAAGAAGCCTTCCGCTGACTATTGGAGCCCCGTAACTCCCTAAACTGGCTGCTAAATAAACCTAACACCTAACGCATGCGCAATGTCTATCTCCCTGTCAACCGCGATCTGCTAAATAAAACCTAACACCTAACGCATGCGCAATGTCTATCTCCCTGTCAACCGTGATCCCCCGCCGCAATCCCTAATAAAGTATTTAACCCCTAAACCGCCGCCATCTACATAAACTAACCCCCTACTGTGAGCCCCTAAAACCGCCACCATCTAACTGATCTATCCCCTAATGTGAACCCAATACACCGCCGCCATCTATATTAAAATTATTAACCCCTAATTTAATCTACCTACCCCGCCGCCAGCTATATTATCTATATTAACCCTAAGTATATTATAGTTAATATAGTTATTACATTATATATATTAACTATATTAACCCTAATTATATTAGGGTTAATATAGTTAATATAGTTACTATAGTATTTATATTAACTATATTAACTCTATCTAACCCTAACACCCCTAACTAAATTCTTATTAAATAAATCTAATTCATATTATAAACTAAAATATTCCTATTTAAATCTAAATACTTACCTATAAAATAAACCCTAAGATAGCTACAATATAATTAATAATTACATTATAGCTATGTTAGGGTTTATATTTATTTTACAGGTAAATTGTTAATTATTTTAACTAGGTATAATAGCTATTAAATAGTTATTAACTATTTAATAGCTACCTAGTTAAAATAATTAGGGTTAATATAGTTAATATATATAATGTAATAACTATATTAACTATAATATACTTAGGGTTAATATAGATAATATAGCTGGCGGCGGGGTAGGGGGATTAGATTAGGGGTTAATAATTTTACAATAGATAGCGGCGGGGTAGGGGCTCACTTTAGGGGGTAGGTAAGGTAGATGGCGGCGGTGTTAGGGGCTCACTTTAGGGGGTTATAGATTTAATATAGCTGGCGGCGGTTTAGGGGTTAATAATTTTATTAGGTTGCGGCGGGCTCCGAGAGCGGCGGTTTAGGGGTTAATACATATTTTATTGTTAGGATAGTGAGGGGGGATAGCGGATAGAGGGTTAGACGTGTCGGGCTATGTTAGGGAGGCGTGTTAGACTTGTCGGGCTATGTTAGGGAGGCGTGTTAGACAGTGCGGGTGATTTAGACTTTAGTCAGGTTTTGTAGGCGCTGGCAGTTTCTAACGTGCCGTAAGTCACTGGCGACGCCAGAAATTTGTACTTGCACAGATTTCTGGACATCGCTGGTTTATCTGACTTACGGCACTTTAGCATCTGACGGCGCAGTATATGGGATAGCTCGAGTTGCGAGCTGAAACTGCGGGCGACGCGGGTTCCCTCGCTTGCGCCGCAAACTACGATCTATATCGGATCGACCCCTAGGTTTATATACTTCCTTATTCCACTTTACAAGCACACACAAAATTGTCAGGTGTTAACTCTATCCCATTTCCCTTTGTTGTTCAGCAACTTGACCATTTTTAGAATAGAATTAAGGTCTCAGAGTAAGTTGCTTGGCAACTGTAGCTCAGTGATATCAAGGACTTGGTATGTCTGTGTCACCTTCACCTGTGATTAACTCAGCCTTAATAGAGATGAAATATATATATATATATATATATATATATAGTTAAACTGGTTAATAAACTATTTAATTTGCCTCTATGTCAAACTCCTAAGTTTAGTTAATATATTTTGTTCTGTATTAAATAATATCTTATTTAAATAATTCAGAACTAAGAGTTATATGTCACCTTAGCTATATTCATATTTATTGTATTTTTGTTACGATGCTATACATACAAAAACTGCTGCCATAAAATGCTACAGACAATCTTCAAGCAGAGTTTGCAACTATGTATAACATTGCTATTAACATTGTTGCAAACACTGCTGTCAGATGGCTAAGGATTCGAGCACGCTCATGAGCTTACCTAGAATTACTCTTTAACAAAGAATACCAAGAGAACTAATCAAAATGTGTAATAGAAGTAAATTGGAAAGTTGTTCAACATTGCATGTTTTACCTAAATCATGAACATTTAATTTTGAATTTACTGTCCCTTTAATATTGCCATATAGTGTTCAAGACACTTGTTCACTCCTATATTTAAATATGCTCTTCAACCAATGATACTGAGACAATAAAGTGAACTTGATAATCAAATAATATTGGAAAGTTTTTGGTATGCTTTATCTAAAACCTTAATTTAACCCTTTAATGACCAACGTACCCTGTATGTCGCATGGTCATTAAGGGGATACCTAGTGCAGATTTGCCAAAAGCGGCAAAGCTACAGTAGTACTACATGCCTTACTTGCAGGCGCATTTAGATATAGAGGCCTACTTATCAAGCTGTCAATTGTGCTGCATTCGCCGGCACCAATACGCTCGCCTGACATCGCCTAACATCGATGAATACGCTCTCCATATTTAACAAAAAATCTGTCAAAAAGCCGCGCACCAAGTACGGGGCGATGAGCAATGGACTGTTGTTAACTAACAGTCATCGATCTCGCTGCTATTCAGCTTTTTCCCAACTTTATTTATACCCTGTCACTAAACACCGCCACTATACTAAAATGTTTAACCCCTATCTCGCCGCTCCCGGACCCCGCCTCAATGAAATAAAGATATTAACCCCTATCCCGCCGCTCCTGGAGCCCACCGCAACTCTAATAAAGTTATTAACCCCTATCCCTCCGCTCCCGGAGCCCACCGCAACGAAATAAATGTATTAACCCCAAAACCCCTGGCCTCCCACATCACTACCACTAACTAAACCTATTAACCCCTAAACCGCCAGCCCCCCAAATCGCCATAAACTAAATTAACCTATTAACCCCTAAACCTAACAATCCTCTAACTGTACATTAAAATTACATCATCCCTATCTTATAATACATTTAAACTTATCTTTAGAATTAAATTAAACTAATTAAACTACTAATTAACCTACCCTAACTGTTATACTAAAATTACATTAAACTACAAATTAAATTAACTATATTACATATTAAAAAACCTTACCTTACTCAAATTATTTAAATCTACTATTAAAAATTATTAAGTTACAAAAAACTAACAACTAAGTTACACAAAATAAACTAATTTACAAAAAACTAACAACTAAGTTAACATAAGCTTTCGCTGCTTTCAGACTCCCATTGACTCCTATGGCATCCGCGGCCATCAGGGTAGTGGATTGAAAACCAGGTACGCTGGGCCAGAATTGTGGCGAGCGTACCGGTTAGCAGTTTGATAACTAGCAAAAGTGGTCAGATAGTGCCAAATTTGTATCCGGAACATCTGTAATGACGTAAGCATCGATCTGTGTCGGACTGATATCGGCAGATCGTATGTTACATCATAAATTTTAACTTTTGCCAGTCTGTATGCTTTGATAAATAGGGCGAATCAAGCTCGCCACAATTACGCTGTGGAATTCCAGCGTATTTGCGGTTGACGGCTTGATAAATAGGCCTCATAGCATGGTCTTGCCAACATTTGCAAGACCTGCGCTATAAACAATGGCTTGTTAATGACCGCCGACGTTAAAGGGTTAATATTAACTTTTATATCCCTTTAACTTCAATAGGAGCTGAAAAGAAAGTTCTGCTGATATATTTTGCTGGGCACAAAATGAAAATCAGACATCTCTGTAAACTACCAGATGGCGCTATCTTTTCAGGTAGTCATTTTAACAGCTATTAGTCACCATAAAACATTAACACCAGCGATGCAAACCAGCCAATACATTACCCCAAATCCCGAACTCTAAAATCTCAACAACAAAAAAATTAATATTTAAAAGAAAAAAATATTAGCAAAAACTACTTTTTCCCTGCCTGTAAGTCATAATCTTCTGTGCCTTTGTCTTTGGTTTGGTTTTTGTTTTCTAAAATGCAATTAATAGTCTATATTTATTTAAAACAACTATTAGCTTTCTGATTACAGCACTGTACTATCTTTCTGATGGTACTATGTATGCAAAAGTATTAAAAATTATTTTAAAAAAACTACCTTTAGGTTTCATGTATAAACTGTATTATGAAATATGTAAATGTTGCTTAACCCATTAGTGATTGCAATGTACCTTATACGTTGTCAGTCTTAAAGGTTTTTTTTTTTGTTACTAATAACGCTATTATACCCTCCCTCCTCCCTTCTGACCACCGGAAATAGTTTGGCGAGACCCTACTATTAATTACACAATCCCCATAGAAAGACCAGCGATCTACAGGATATGTTGCTGGACCTTAAGGGTTTAAATGACATGATATTGTTGTTTATACGTGGTTCCATCCCCTCTCCAAACAGTCCGATTTTACAGTTGAAAATATTCCATAATCCAAACTATTCCAAATCCAAACCTTTTCCAATCCCAAGCAGTTTGGGTAAAGGGTTTTCTACCTATATATAGAAACAAGATCTAGCAAAAACCTTTCCATAAAGCTACGTTTTACATATCTAAAATACCTACATGAGTCTAGGATTCCTGTTTACTTTGTTAATACAAAGTAAAAAAACACAGTAAATAATTATTCATAATCTGCCTAAGGGAACAATATAAAATGAGAAGAAAAACAGCATAATAAAGATTGAGGTTATTATGATTGATTACAAGTTAAACTACAGATGGTAATGATGTTTAAAAATGAGTACATATTTTCAAAATGACTTTTTCAGTCCTTAGATGCAAATTGATTAAAAGAAAAAAATACCAATAAAGCATTTTTTTCATCAATAACTGTATGGTTAAGATCTCTTCAACAATATTTGGAGTAAAAAAAAAAAAGACAGCTAAGAATAATTGAATGTATTGTTGTATGAGCCACTTGATACTAATTTTTTGAAAATCATTTTTGTTTTATTCTATTTTCCTTAGCATTCATTTTAAATGTTTGAGGTTAACAAGGTAACAAGTGATAGGGAAAAATATATACAGATGTTACAATTCATTATAATTATATTATATATGATAACACAAAAAAAATTGATGTTTTGTATAAAATTAGATAAGTGCATTTGTAGGTTTCGTATGCCTCAGAATGCGGAAGAAGTCGGCCGGTCACAGCATTCGACTATTTTCAGAGCTGTATTTATTCTTGGGAAAGTGCAGCACAGTAAGATTTGGATTTGCAAAGATATTAGGACTAGATAGACTATTTAATGCTCCTGTTTGCGCGCTAACTGCGCTCGACTTCAGCTTTTTGTGAGGGTCACATATTGCGCATGTTATAAGTTGTGCAAACCTGATCGCGTTTATTCAAGTGCGATAACTTGACATGAAATATGAATATTTCACTTTACAATGTTCTTCA
Source organism: Bombina bombina (assembly GCF_027579735.1). Classification (NCBI taxonomy): domain Eukaryota; kingdom Metazoa; phylum Chordata; class Amphibia; order Anura; family Bombinatoridae; genus Bombina; species Bombina bombina. The sequence continues at coordinate 70,490,568 of NC_069509.1, forward strand.
CAATATATTTTCTATTTATTCATTAATACATATTTATATATATATAAAAATGTTTTTTGGCAAAATATATATCTATATATATACATATATATATATATATATATATATATATATATATATATATATATATATATACAGTATGTATATATATATATATAGATAGATAGATATTTTGCCAAAAAATAAATATATATATATATATATATATATATATATATATATATATATATATATATATATATATATATATGAATATCTATTTAAAAACACTTGGTTGGGGCATAGTCCCCTAGGTGAAGAACATTGGAATGTGAAATATTTACTGTACATACACAAATACTTTATTAAATATGATTATTGCATAAAAATGATTTTACATGTTTTCAGCAAATGTATGTATGTGTTTATATGTGTATATATGGTGTATATATGTCTGTAAATGCACACATATACACATATAAATACATAAACACAGCTGTACAATTTTAAACAACTTTACAATTTACAAATAGATACATAATATTGAAGTGCCAAAAGAGAATATTACACAGGCTCCCAAAGATTCCTAATCAAATCTTAGCGATACAAATATTAAATGGTGGGAGCACCACTAAAGAGGCTAAAGTGTAGATAAATAAATATATATACTACAGTATAAGTACATGCATTTTAATTTTGACTTTGCTGACCCTTTAAAAAAAAAGACAGACACATATAATTATACGCTATTAAAATGGACCAATTAACACGAAGACCCTTCAACCTGTGATGTAATCGCTAAACCCATAAAACCAACATTTAGTTTGCTGTTAATTTTGTGCATTCGATTTCTAAATTACAAAATCAGAGGGTTAACATTACAGATAAGAATTTTGTGTTGTTTTTAGTATGTAACAAATTTAAGCTTTAGGGGGTATTACGACAGAAGCATTTTTTAATAATGATCTTTGGAAAAACACTAATAAAACACATTGTATGCTGTCGGCATTTAGCGATGTTGGGCGGACATGATTCGCTACAGCGGATTATGTCTGCCCGACATTTGATAAATCTACCCCTATGTATTCAATCATGTATTTGATATCTCTTAAAACAACAAAATCTAAATATATGATCACGTGTAAAGTTTTAGCGCAATTGATGCTTGCTAGTTAAAGGGACATTAGATTATGTCAAAAGGAGTGATTGTTTCTGATATACCCATGACTCCATTGATTATAATGGAGTTGAATATGTAACTCGTAGATGTGATGAGGAGCGCATAAAAAAACTTTTTGAATTGTGCAGTTTAAGAGTAGTTATATTTTGAGACAATAATTTTATGAAAACGAATTATTGAAATTAGACCTAGGTGTTTAACCCTAATTAAACAGAGCTTTTTACTTTTTTGCTGGAATATCTAATTAAAGATGTTTAAATTGATACAAAAACTAACTGCAATTGTCTATTAAAACACAACTGATCCTGAAAAATGAATTGACCACTGGCAGAAAAGGACAACTTAACCCCTTGCTCAATGTCTGAAAAGGACAACTTAACCCCTTGCTCAATGTCTGAAAAGGACAACTTAACCCCTTGCTCAATGTCTGAAAAGGACAACTTAACCCCTTAGGTGTAGATGACAACATATGGTTTTCAACCGCACAATGAATGAACTGCAAATCCCAAAGGGTATCAGCATCCCAAGGGATGCAAGTGACGTCACCACACATGTGACCTGGGCATGGTGATCTCACCAAGCCCTAGAAACTCAGAAATGGTGGGCTGCTTCAGGGAGCCTAACCCCTTAATGACCACAGCACTTTTCCATTTTCTGTCCCTTTGTGAACAAGACTATTTTTACATTTTTGCGGTGTTTGTGTTTAGCTGTAATTTTTTTCTTACTCATTTACTGTACCCACACATATTATATACCGTTTTTCTCGCCATTAAATGAACTTTCTAAAGATACCATTATTTTAATCATATCTTATAATTTACTATAATTTTTTTTTATAAAATATGAGAAAAAAAATGGAAAAAAACACACTTTTTCTAACTTTGACCCCCAAAATCTGTTACACATCTACAACCACCAAAAAACACCCATGCTAAATAGTTTCTAAATTTTGTCCTGAGTTTAGAAATACCCAATGTTTACATGTTCTTAGCTTTTTTTGCAAGTTATAGGGCAATAAATACAAGTAGCACTTTGCTATTTCCAAACCACTTTTTTTCAAAATTAGCGCTAGTTACATTGGAACACTGATATCTGTCAGGAATCCCTGAATATCCCTTGACATGTATATATTTTTTTAGAAGACAACCCAAAGTATTGATCTAGGCCCATTTTGGTATATTTCATGCCACCATTTCACGCCAAATGCGATCAAATAAAAAAAATTGTTTACTTTTTTACAATTTTTTTCACAAACTTTAGGTTTCTCACTGAAATTATTTACAAACAACTTGTGCAATTATGGCATTAACATTTGTAAAAGTTTCTCTGGAATCCCCTTTGTTCAGAAATAGCAGACATATATGGCTTTGGCGTTGCTTTTTGGTAATTAGAAGGCCGCTAAAATGCCACTGCGCACCACACGTGTATTATGCTCAGCAGTAAAAGGGTTAATTAGGGAGCATGTAGGGAACTTATAGGGTTAATTTTAGCTTTAGTGTAGTGTAGTAGGCAACCCCAAGTATTGATCTAGGCCCATTTTGGTATATTTCATACCACCATTTCACAGCCAAATGAGATCAAATTAAAAAAACGTTAAATATTTCACAATTTTAGGTTTCTCACTGAAATTATTTACAAACAGCTTGTGCAATTATGGCAAAAATGGTTGTAAATGCTTCTCTGGGATCCCCTTTGTTCAGAAATAGCAGACATATATGGCTTTGGTGTTTCTTTTTGGTAATTAGAAGGCCACTAATTGCCGCTGCGCACTACATTATGTATTATGCCCAACAGTGAAGGGGTTAATTAGGGAGCTTGTAGGGTTAATTCTAGCTTTAGTGAGTGTAGTAGACAACCAAAAGTATTGATCTAGGCCCATTTTGGTATATTTCATGCCACCATTTCACCGCCAAATGCAATCAAATAAAAAAAATATTCACTTTTCACAAACATTTTCACAAACTTTGGCGTTACTTTTTTGGTAATTAGAAGGCCGCTAAATGCCGCTACGCATGACACGTGAATTATGTCTAGCAGTGAAGGGGTAAATTAGGTAGCTTGTAGGGAGCTTGCAGGGTTAATTTTAACTTTAGTGTAGAGATCAGCCTCCCACCTGACACATCACACCCCCTGATCCCTCCCAAACAGCTCCCTTCTCTCCCCCACCCCACAATTGTCCCGCCATCTTAAGTACTGGCAGGAAGTCTGCCAGTACTAAAATAAAAGGTATCTTATTTTTTTAGCATATTTACATATGCTGCTGTTTAGGAGGTTGTGCTCAAGCAAAAGTCAAAATTGCACTAGAACATTTAGGACTACAAGTGGAGCGCTAAATTACTGTTAAAATAACTTGTGGTAGCAATAACCAGCCACTCGGGCGTGAGATAAATAACTAGCCATTACAAGTGGCTGGTTATTGTTACTGCAAGCTTGCAGTAGCAGGACCTACACTATCTTTAGTGCAGGTCCTGAAAGCCGAGCACGCTAAGCCTCCTTTTAGTTCGGCCAGGGCTATGGCAAGAAAAGGGTTATCACGCTCTCCAGAATGCGTTGAGGTAAGTATTATTCCCTTAAAAACAATTAAAGTAAAAGAATGAACACCAACGATTTTTATCACTATTTTAGGTTTTCTAAAAAATGTCATTGAGCATTCATTCGAATATTTGTTTGTTAAAATGAAAACAAAAATCCAATTTTCATCATGAATGTGTATTTGTGACAAAACGAATGCAAAAGTCTGCTATATACATGTCAGGATCCCTGACTTACCCGGCCGCCGTCGTGGCTAATGCTGGATCTTTAACCACTCTCCTGATCTGTATCGGCGTCCCACATGAGAGACGCCGAGACCAGTCTGTCAGCAGCTGCGAATCTCTAGGCGCGTGCGGCTGCATGCTGCCTAGATTTAAAGGGCCAGTAACTGATTACAGGAACTCCCACCTGAAAGGCACAGGTGTGGGATTTCCTATAAAAGGCTACTCAGTGCTTCACTCTGCACTGAGTTATTGCCTTGGAAGGTGCTTTCCTGGTTCCTGCTCCTCAAATCAAATCATAGACCTCTGTTGTATGCTTCTACTACTGCTGAGACCAAAGACCTCTGCTGACATACTTGGTATGCTTATACTGCCGCTGGGAGCAAAGACTCCTGTTGTAATACTGATGTATGCTTCTACTACTACTGAGACCAAATACCTCTGTTGACATACTTGGGTATGCTTACACGATTACTGAGACCAAAGACCCCTGTTGTATGCTTCTACTACTGCTGAGACCAAAGACCTCTGCTGACATACTTGGTATGCTTATATTGCCGCTGGGACCAAAGACTCCTGTTGTAATACTGATGTATGCTTCTACTACTACTGAGACCAAATACCTCTGTTGACATACTTGGGTATGCTTACACGATTACTGAGACCAAAGACCCCTGTTGTATGCTTCTACTACTGCTGAGACCAAAGACCTCTGATGACATACTTGGGTATGCTTATACTGCCGCTGGGACTAAAGACCCCTGTTGTAATACTGATGTATGCTTCTACTACTGCTGAGACCAAAGACCTCTGCTGACATACTTGGGTATGCTTATACTACCGCTGAGACCAAAGAACCCTGTTGTATGCTTCTACTGCTGCTGAGACCAAAGACCTCTGCTGACATACTTGGGTATGCTTATACTACTGCTGAGACCAAAGACACCTGTTGTATGCTTCTACTGCTGCTGAGACCAAAGACCTCTGCTGACATACTTGGGTATGCTTATACTGCCGCTGGGACTAAAGACCCCTATTGTAATACTGATGTATGCTTATACTACCGCTGAGACCAAAGACCCCTGTTGTATGCTTCTACTGCTGCTGAGACCAAAGACCTCTGCTGACATACTTGGGTATGCTTATACTACTGCTGAGACCAAAGACACCTGTTGTATGCTTCTACTGCTGCTGAGACCAAAGACCTCTGCTGACATACTTGGGTATGCTTATACTACCGCTGAGACCAACGACCCCTGTTATATGCTTATTCTACAACTGAAACTTGTACCTACTTACATATGCTATTTTGTTCCTGGACATTTCACAAAATATCTCATCAACAATACTCGCTGAGTTCTGTGCTTGTTGAGAGACTTGTACCTACTTGCATATGCTATCTTGTTCTTGGTCATTTCACAACATATCTTACCAACAGTACTTGCTTAGCTCTGTGCTTGTTGAGAGACTTGTGTTTAAATTGCATTGTAAGATTTGTTCTGGTACAGTTCTGTTCTCTTATTTGATTAATCTGTTTCTGCATATCATTCTTTCATTAAAGGTTACTCTAGAAAGACTTTCTTGTTTTTGGTTGTTATTCCTGCATACTGAGTTCCAGACATCTCCCCACACCTTACAATACAAGCAAATAAATATATAGGACCAATAAAGACCTCATCTCTGATTCCAACAGCCACAACAGCCATGTCAAACACCCATATCAAGCACCACCTTAGGACATATTGTTACAATTTGGGACAAGCTCCCAGGACAGTTATACCATGGAAAAGGCACAGTCCCTGTAAAATCAGGCCAGTTGGCAAATATGGATATATGTTAAACATAAAAAATGTATTTTACATAAAAAATTCTATTATAAAGATACATTTCTTATAATCACTTACAAAGGGAAGATGTACTGTGCATTTGTCCTATTTTTTAACACCACGGCACAAATCTTGCAGCTTGTAGTTCCCACAGTGACCCCCTGATGTCTGCAACATCGATTTTTTTTGCAAACAGTAAAGTGGTTTAATCTAGTCAGCCATGCAAGACACTGTCGTATATACAAGGAAAAAGCCTGGGTGAGCCGAGTTTCATATTGTATTTTTACAATTTCAATAATGTTGTGGTTTTTTTATTTTAAGAGAGTGTATGTTTTTGATTATTTGTCTCTCTGCTTATTTATACTCTATGTGAAAGTCAAAGTGCCTTAGGAAAAAAACAAAAAACTGCAACAAAACACACAATGCTATGTGCACATAAAAAATAGTGTGATTCATTAGTTTAATATCTTACATCAGCGCTTTCCAAGTTTTAAGTACTGCAGGACAACATTTTGTGTGATGAACCAAAGAGAGGCTGAAGTCATAATAAAGTTGAACTTTCCATGTGAGGACATGTGTATTTTTACAGTAAGTTACACAGTAGGAGTCAAGTAGCAAAAGAGGCATACATTTAAAGGGACAGTCTAGAAAAAGCACACCCTAGGTGTTAGGGGGCACACCGAATAACAATAAAATCTATAATATTCTAATTCACAAAGATAAGAGTCACAAATTTAGAACTAATGTCCAAATAATTCTTATGAACAGTTCATATGTTCCACCAAGGTCGCTCTTCTCTAGGTTAAAAGACTCCACTTCCCCTCTGAAATACAGAAACAAACAGAAGACGCCTTCTAGTGAAATACTGGAATATGCAGCTCTGAACAATATCAGTGCATAAACATACGTACTCACAAAGCCGGCAGCACTCAGTTGTGCTGATTCACACTGCCTGGGACTTAGTGTCCCAGCTCACTGACTCTTGGAAGGGGTAATCACCCACAGAAGCTGCCGGTTCAGGATACACAGACTCCAGGAAGGGGTAATCACCCACAGCAGCTGCCGGTTCAGGATACACAGGCTCCAGGTAATAGTAATCACCCACAGCAGCTGCCGGTTCAGGTTAAACAAGCTCCAGGTAGTAGTAATCACCCACAGCAGCTGCCAGTTCAGGATAAACAAGCTCCAGGTAGTAGTAATCACCCACAGCAGCTGCCAGTTCAGGTTAAACAAGCTCCAGGTAGTAGTAATCACCCACAGCAGCTGCCGGTTCAGGATACACAGGCTCCAGGTAGTAGTTATCACCCACAGCAGTTGCCGGTTCAGGATACACAGGGGCCAGGCAGTAGTAAACACCCACAGCAGCTGCCGGTTCAGGATACACAGCTGCTGTGGGTGATTACTACTAGATGGAGCCTGTTTATCCTGAACCAGTAGCCACTGTGGGTGATTACTACTGCCTGGAGCCTGTGTATCCTGAACCGGCAGCTGCTGTGGGTGATAACTACTACCTGGAGCCTGTGTATCCTGAACCGGCAGCTGCTGTGGGTGATTACTACTACCTGGAGCTTGTTTAACCTGAACTGGCAGCTGCTGTGGGTGATTACTACTACCTGGAGCATGTTTAACCTGAACTGGCAGCTGCTGTGGGTGATTACTACTACCTGGAGCTTGTTTATCCTGAACTGGCAGCTGCTGTGGGTGATTACTACTACCTGGAGCTTGTTTAACCTGAACCGGCAGCTGCTGTGGGTGATTACTACTACCTGGAGCTTGTTTATTCTGAACTGGCAGCTGCTGTGGGTGATTACTACTACCTGGAGCATGTTTAACCTGAACTGGCAGCTGCTGTGGGTGATTACTACTACCTGGAGCTTGTTTATCCTGAACTGGCAGCTGCTGTGGGTGATTACTACTACCTGGAGCTTGTTTAACCTGAACCGGCAGCTGCTGTGGGTGATTACTACTACCTGGAGCTTGTTTAACCTGAACTGGCAGCTGCTGTGGGTGATTACTACTACCTGGAGCGTGTTTATCCTGAACCAGCAGCTGCTGTGGGTGATTACTACTACCTGGAGCATGTTTATCCTGAACTGGCAGCTGCTGTGGGTGATTACTACTACCTGGAGCCTGTTTATCCTGAACCGGCAGCTGCTGTGGGTGATTACTACTACCTGGAGCATGTTTAACCTGAACTGACAGCTGCTGTGGGTGATTACTACTACCTGCAGCGTGTTTATCCTGAACTGGCAGCTGCTGTGGGTGATAACTACTACCTGGAGCATGTTTAACCTGAACTGACAGCTGCTGTGGGTGATTACTACTACCTGGAGCGTGTGTATCCTGAACCGGCAGCTGCTGTGGGTGATTACTACTACCAGGAGCGTGTTTATCCTGAACCGGCAGCTGCTGTGGGTGATTACTACTACCTGGAGCGTGTTTATCCTGAACCGGCAGCTGCTGTGGGTGATTACTACTACCTGGAGCTTGTTTAACCTGAACTGGCAGCTGCTGTGGGTGATTACCCTGACCTGGAGTCAGTGAACTTGGACACTGAACGTTCCCAGACTGTGTGAATCAGCACAATCGAGTGAATACGTATGTTTATGCACTGAAATTGTTTGGAGCTGCATATTACAGTATTTCATTTCACTAGGAGAAGCCTTCTGTTTGTTTCTATATGTCAGAGGGGTAATTTAAAGGGACATACTTACAATGTAATCCCCATAAAGGCCAGATTGCAAGAGGAGAGCAAAAATATTGTGCCTTAACATTTCTCGAGTGATGATTCTATTTTTGAGCCTATTTTAAAAGGACACTAAAGTCGAAATTAAACTTAAATGAATTGGATAGAGAGTGCCATTTTAAACAACTTTCCAATTTATTTATATTATCAATTTGCTTAGTTTTCTCGGTATCCTTTGTTAAAAAGAATTCCTAGATAAGAATTATACAAGAATTGAACAAGGGTTGGACAAGGGGTAAGACACAAGGCAAGTACATTTGTAATATTATGTTGTATGTATCTCATTGTTTCCTTATGTAATTGCTGCTGTAATTCTGTGGGGCATATTTATCAAGGTCTGGCGGACCTGATCCGACACTGCGGATCAGGTCCGCCAGACCTCGCTTACACCAAAGACCATCATAAGAGCTGCTGGTGCAATGCCGCCCCCTGCAGACTCGCGGCCAATGGGCTGCCAGCAGGGGGGTGTTAATCAACCCGATCGTACTCGATCGGGTTGTATTGCGGCGATGTCTGTCCGCCTGCTCAGAGCAGGCAGACAGGTTATGAAGCAGCGGTCTTTGTGACCGCTGCTTCATAACTGCTGTTTCTGGCGAGTCTGAAAACTCGCCAAAAACAGGGGCCATCAAGCTCCCTACGGAGCTTGTTAAATAGAGCCCTGTGTCTTATGTGTTTAATTGGTTCCCACTTTTGTAAAAATGCTCAATATCTTTATATTCCTTTTTGCTACCTCTTGTCTCTATAACAAACTACTTTATTAAATTACTCCTTCCCCCTCACCACCTGTACTGTTCATTATCCCATCTCTCTTAAACTCACCTTACTTTTGTACTGAACTTTATCTATTCCTAAACACTCTCTCTCCCCCCTGCACCTCGCCTCAAAAACATTCTCATTACTGCAAATCTGTATTTCATCTCATGTCACTCTCCCTCTTGCTTTTACTAACTGCTGGTGACATCTCCCCTAATCCTGGTCCCCAACAACTTCCTAGACGTGCACATCCATGTGTACTGTTCCATAGACTCAGAAAACAAAACTCTGGTAACCTGACTCACATTTTTCTTGCCTCTAACGCCACTACCCCTTTCACTCTGGAACTCTCACTCTGTTTGCAACAAGCTCACTTCTATACATGACCTCTTTATCTCCCGCTCCCTCAACCTTCTGGCTCTAACAGAAACTTGGCTCTCTTCCCTAGACACAGCATCCACTGCTGCTCTGTCACATGGGGGTCTCCACTTCAGCCACACTCCTAGGTCTGATAATAGACAAGGAGATGGTGTAGGTATTTTACTTTCCTCTCGTTGCACCTTCCAACAAATACATCCCATCTCTTCCCTCACATTTTCCTCATTTGAAACCCACATGATTCGCTTATTCTCTGCCCTCGCTATAGGTGTTGCAGTCATATACCGACCCCTTGGCTCCTCAACTCAATTTCTAGATCACTTGGCTTCCTGGCTAACTTATTTCCTCTTCTCAGGCACCCCTGCCCTCATTCTTGGCAATTTCAACATCCCTCTTGACAATCCCACTGCCTCCTCTGCAAAACAACTTCTGCAACTCACTTCCTCTTTCGGTTTATCACAATGGACAGATTCTCCCACTCACAAAGATGGTCACTCCCTTGACCTGATCTTTAGCTATCGATGCACTATTTCAAACTTCACAAACTCTCCTTTTCCTCTTTCTGACCACTATCTCCTCACTTGCAACATCTCATCCCTCCTTTAAACTCTCCCTCCTTCTACTCCTCACAACAAACTTCACAGAAGCATTATGTCATTAGATCAGCAACAGCTTGCTAATTCCCTCGACCTCTCCTCTCATCCTTCTCCTCCTTCTCCTGCCCTGACCAATCTATCTGTCACTATAATTCCACCCTTACATCGGTCCTTGACAATCTGGCCCCTCTTACCATTGTTCGGAAATCACACACTCATCCTCAGCCCTGGCATACTCCTCTGACACGGTACCTACGCAGATGTTCCCGTACTGCTGAGCGGCACTGGAGAAAATTTCGGAGATCAGCTGACTTCCTTCATTACATGTTCATTTTGAATTCCTACTATTCTGCCCTTAATCTCTATAAGCAACATTACTTCTCTACTCTTATCTCTAATCTTTCTTCAAACCCAAAACGTCTGTTCTCCACTTTCAATATTCTTCTCTGCCCACCCCCTAATACAACTTCTCTATCGGCTCAAGACTTTGCCAGCCACTTCAATAACAAAATCGACTCCATCAGAAACAAAATCATCTCTCAACATACTTCCATTCTCTCACCCCCTCAAACGCTCTCAATCAACCACAACCCACATAGCCATAAATGTAGCTCTTTCTCCCCTGTTACTGAGGAAGAAGTTTTGGCACTTATACTGAGCTCTCACTTCACTACCTGTCACTACCTCTCACTACCTTTCCTCTTGGCCCTATCCCCTCAAAGCTGCTCCCTTCTCTCTCTTCTCCCCTTACCCCTATACTCACACACATTTTCAACCTCTCCCTCAGCACCGGTATATTTCCCACATCTCTGAAACATGCACTGGTCACACCTATCCTCAAAAAACCTTCTCTCCATCCAACCTCCCCATCCAACTACCGCCCTATTTCCCTACTCCCTCTTGCCTCAAAGCTTCTCGAAAAGCTAGTACATGCACGCCTATCCAATTTCCTTACATTAAACTCCTCGACCCACTGCAGTCTGGATTTTGTACCCATCACTCCACAGAGATAGCAATTGTTAAGGTTACCAATGACCTACTTCCAGCAAAATCAAAAGGCCACTTCTCTCTGCTTATCCTCTTTGATCTGTCCGCAACTTTTGATACTGTTGACTGTAGTGGTAATTAGCCTGAGGCCTCTATGTATCAAGCCGTCTACTTACCTGCATTCGCCGGCCCAATACGTTCGCCTAAGCTCGCCTAACATTGCCGCTGCAGACCTGAATACGTTCGCCAAAGTTATCAAAAAAGCTGTCAAGAAGCCGCGCAACAAGTACGGTGCGATGAGCAGCGGACTGTTGTTAACTGACAGTCATCGTGCTCGCTATTCATCGGCTTCTTCGCAGCTTTCTTGCTAGCCTGTCACTAAACACCCACACTAAACTATACTGTTATACCCCCTAAACCGCTGCTCTGGGAGCCCCCCGCACCTAAATAAACTTATTACCCCCTAAACCACCACTCCCGGACCCTGCCGCAACTATAATAAATATATTAACCCCTAAACCGCCGCTCCCGGACCCCGCCGCAACTATAATAAACTTATTACCCCCTAAACCGTCGCTCCCGGACCCCGCCGCCACCAACATTATACCTATTAACCCCTAATCTGCCGGCCCCTATACCGCCGCCACCTACATAAAGTTATTAACCCCGATTCTGCCGATCCCAGACCCCGCTGCAAATAAATTAATTGTTTAACCCCTAAACCGCCGCACCCGGAGCCCACCGCCACCAAAATTACATTTATTAACCCCTATCCTGCCCCCCCTACACCGCCGCCACCTACATTACATTGATTAACCCCTAATCTACCCCCCTACACCGCCGCCACTATATTAAATTAATTAACCCCTAAACCTAAGTCTAACCCTAACCCTAACACCCCCCTAACTTAAATATAATTAAAATACATCTAAATAATATTACTGTTATTAACTAAAGTATTCCTAAATAAAACTAAATACTTACCTATAAAATAAACCCTAAGATAGCTACAATATAATTAATAATTACATTGTAGCTATTTTAGGATTTATTTTTATTTTACAGGCAACTTTGTATTTATTTTAACTAGGTACAATAGCTATGAAATAGTTAATAACTATTTAATAGCTACCTAGCTAAAATAAATACAAAATTACCTGTAAAATAAATCCTAACCTAAGTTACAATTACACCTAACACTACACTATCATTAAGTAAATTAAATTAATTAATTACAATTACCTAACATTAAATAAAATTAACTATAAATAACTAAAGTACAAAAAAAAAATCTAAATTACAGAAAATAAAAAAATATTACAGAATTGACGCCAATAGAATTGACGTCGCATTCTATTGGCTGATCCAATCAGCCAATCGGATTTTTCCTACCTTAATTCCGATTGGCTCATAGAATCCTATCAGCCAATCGGAATTCGAGGGACACCATCTTGGTTGACATCATTTAAAGGACCAGTCATTCGTCGGGTAGTTGTCGGCAGAGATGGATGTTCCACGCCGGAGGTCTTCAAGATGGAGCCGCTCATCGCCGGAAGGATGAAGATAGAAGATGCCGCTTGGATGAAGATTTCTGCCGGATGGAGGACCTCTTCTGTGCCAATCGGATGAAGACTTCTGCCCGGCTGGAGGACCACTTGTGCCCGCATCGAATGAAGAGTTCGGCCCGGTTGGGTGAAGACGGCTCAAGGTAGGGTGATCTTCAATGGGGTAGTGTTAGGTTTATTTAAGGGGGGATCGGGTGGGGTTTAGATTAGGGGGTGTGGGTGGTGGGTTGTAATGTTGGGGGGTGTATTGTATTGATTTTTTTTTTACAGGTAAAAGAGCTGATTACTTTGGGGCAATGCCCCGCAAAAAGCCATTTTAAGGGCTGGTAAAAGAACTTTTGTAATTTAGTTTAGGGTAGGGAATTTTATTATTTTGGGGGGCTTTTTTATTTTATTAGGGGGCTTAGATTAGGTGTAATTAGATTAAACTTCTTGTAATATTTTTTTTATTTTCTGTAATTTAATTTTTTTTTTTTTTTTTACTTTAGTTATTTTTTGTTAATTTTATTTAATGTTAGGTAATTGTAGTTAATTAATTTAATTTATTTAATGATAGTGTAGTGTTAGGTGTAATTGTAACTTAGGTTAGATTATTATCTATTTAATAGCTATTGTTCCTAGTTAAAATAAATACAAAGTTGCCTGTAAAATAAAAATAAACCCTAAAATAGCTACAATGTAATTATATTGTAGCTATCTTAGGGTTTATTTTATAGGTAAGTATTTAGTTTTAAATAGGATTAATTTATTTAATGATAGGAATATTTATTTAGATTAATTTAAATGATATTTGAGTTAGGGGGTGTTAGGGTTAGGATTAGTTTTGGGGTTAATTCATTTAATATAGTGGCGGCAGTGTAGGGGGGGTAGAGTAGGGGTTAATCAATGTACTGTAGGTGGCGGCGGTGTGGGGGGGGGCAGGATAGGGGTTAATAAATATAATGTAGGTGGCGGAGGGCTCCGGGTGGGCGGTTTAGGGGTTAAACAATTAATTTATTTGCGGCGGGGTCTGGGATCGGCAGGATAGGGGTTAATATCTTTATGTAGGTGGCGGCGGTATAGGGGGCAGCAGATTAGGGGTTAATAGGTATAATGTAGGTGGTGGTGGGGTCCGGGAGCTGCGGTTTAGGGGTTAATATATTTATTATAGTTGCGGCGGGGTCCAGGAGCGGCGGTTTAGGGGTTAATATATTTATTATAGTTGCGGTGGGGTCCGGGAGCGGAGGTTTAGGGGTTAATATATTTATTATAGTTGCGGCTGCGGTTTAGGGGGTAATAAGTTTATTTAGGTGCGGTGGGGTCCGGGAGCGGCGGTTTAGGGGTTAATAAGTATAAAGTAGGTGGCGGCAGTGTAGGGGGGGCAGATTAGGGGTGTTTAGACTCGGGGTACATGTTAGGGTGTTAGGTGCAGACATTCCCATAGAAATCAATGGGATATCGGGCAGCAGCGAACATGAGCTCTCACTGCTGTCAGACTCCCATTGATTCCTATGGCATCCGCCGCCTCCAGGGCGGCGGATTGAAAACCAGGTACGCTGGCCCGGAATAGTGATGAGCATACCTGGTAGGTATTTGATAACTAGCAAAAGTAGTCAGATTGTGCCAAACTTGCGTTCGGAACATCTGTAGTGATGTAACCATCGATCTGAGTCGGAGTGAGTCCGGCGGATCGTATGTTACATCACTAAATTCTACTTTTGCTGGGCTGTAGGGTTTGATAACTATGGAGAATCAGCCTCGCCACTAATACGCTGCGGAATTCCAGCATATTTGCGGTTGACGGCTTGATAACTAGAGGCCTATGTCCCCACATTGACCACTCTCTTTTGCTAAAAACCCTCCAATCCTTCGGCATCTGTGACATAGCCCTCTCTTGGTTCTCTTCCTACCTGTCAAACCGTACCTTTAATGTAGCCTTCTCTGGGGCCTACTCTGCCCCGTCACCACTTTTTGTTGGGGTACCGCAAGATTCTGTCCTCTGTCCCTTTCTCTTCTCAATCTACACGTCATCATTAGGTTCCCTAATAAAGTCCCACGGGTTTCAATATCATTTTTATGCAGACGACACCCCAATCTACTTCTCTGAACCAGACCTGTCCCCTTCCATGCTAACCCTTGTCACTAACTGTCTTTCTCACATCTCTCCCTGGATGTCCTCTCACTAACTCAAGCTAAATCTCTCCAAAACTGAGCTCCTTATTTTCCCTCCTTCTTCCAAAATCTCCACCCCCAATCTCTCTATAACTGTCGACAACTCCATCATTACCCCTTCCCTGCATGCCGATGTCACACTTGACTCAGATCTTTTTTTCACTCCTCACATTCAGTCCTTGGATAAATCCTGCCGCTTCCACCTTAAAAACATCTCTAAAATTAGACACTTCCTTACACAAGACACAACTAGGATTTTAATCCACTCTCTCATCATTTCCTGCCTCGATTACTGCAACTTTGTCCTCTCTGGTCTCCCCAGCTACTGCCTAGCTCCTCTACAATCCATAATGAATGCCTCTGCCAGACTCATCTTCCTTACACGTCGCTCTTCATCTGCTGCACCTCTCTGCCAATCCCTTCACTGGCTTCCTCTTGCCTCTAGGATTAAACACAAAATTCTCACTCTGACATACAAAGCCCTTAACTGCACTGCTCCCCCCTATATCTCAGACCTTCAGGCCCATTTATCAAAGGGCTTGCGGACCTGATCCGACACTGCGGATCAGGTCCGCAAGACCTCGCTAAATGCGGAGAGCAATACGCTCTCCGCATTTAACATTGCACCAGCAGCTCACAAGAGCTGCTGGTGCAACGCCGCCCCCTGCTGACTCGCGGCCAATCGGCCGCCAGCAGGGAGCTGTCAATCAACCCGATCGTATTCGATCGGGTTGATGTCTGGCGATTCCTGTCCGCCTGTTTAGAGCAGGGGGACAGGGTTATGAAGCAGCGGTCTTTAGACCGCTGCTTCATAAGTTGTGTTTCTGGCGAGTCTGAAGACTCGCCAGAAACACGGCCCTTCAAGCTCCATACGGAGCTTGATAAATGGGCCTGAAAGTCTCCAGATACTCTCCCTCCCGTCCCCTTCGCTCTGCTCATGATCTCCTACTCTCCTCCCCTCTTGTTACCTCCTCACACTCCCGCTTACAGGACTTCTCCAGACTGGCTCCCATCTTGGGGAACTCTCTACCTTGCTCCACAAGACTCTCCCCTAGTTTTGAAAACTTCAGGCGCTCCCTAAAGACTCTACTGTTCAGGGATGCATACAACCTACACTAACCTTTCTTTATACCGTTTCCTCTCCTCCATTGCTATCCCCTTGAACCCCCTTAGCATGTAAGCCTAAGAGACCAGCTGTTTGTAGATCACCTTCTTTACAGCTGATTACAACAGTGCAACTATTGGCAGGGCCCTCTACCCGTCTGATTACTATAAATGTTTCCTTGTATTCCGCCCATGTTTATAATGTTGCGGAAACTGTTGGCGCTCTACAAATAACCGATAATAATAGATGAGCTCAGGAGCATGCACATATCTTTAGCCATATGGTAGCTACTATCAGCCTACCTATCTTTACTCTTCAACAAAAGATACCAAGAGAACAAAGCAAATAGAATAATATAAGTAAATTTGAAAGTTGCTTAAAGGGATATGTAACCCAAAATTTGTCTTTCGTGATTCAGATAGAGCATGCGATTTTAAACAACTTTCTAATTTACTTCTATAGTCACATTTCCTTTGTTCTCTTTGTATCTGTTGTTGAAAAGCAGGGATGTATGCTTAGGAGCTGGCCCATTTCTGGAGCACTATATTGCAGCAGTTTGGCAAGAATGTTATCCATTTACAAGAGCACTAGATGACAGCACTATTTCCTGTCATGTAATACTAATATTATACATTAGCAAGAGCACTAGATGACAGCACTATTTCCTGTCATGTAATACTAATATTATACATTAGCAAGAGCACTAGATGGCAGCACTATTTCCTGTCATGTAATACTAATATTATACATTAGCAAGAGCACTAGATGGCAGCACTATTTCCTGTCATGTAATACTAATATTATACATTAGCAAGAGCACTAGATGGCAGCACTATTTCCTGTCATGTAATACTAATATTATACATTAGCAAGAGCACTAGATGACAGCACTATTTCCTGTCATGTAATACTAATATTATACATTAGCAAGAGCACTAGATGGCAGCACTATTTCCTGCCATGCAGTGCTTCAGACACTTACCTAGGTATCTCTTCAACACAGAATATCATGGAAACAAAATAAATCTTATATTAGAACTCATTGGAAACATTTTTTTAAATGATACGCTCTGTCTGATCACAAAAGAACATTTTTGTGGTTTCATAGCCCTTTAAAATTGCGTGATCTATATCTGGCGGCCATTTTGAGAGAGAATTGGCTGCCAGTGACCACTAGAAATGATTGTGCAATGATAAATGCTGACAACGTATGCTGTCGGCATTTAGCGATGTCGAGCGGACATGATTCGCTATAGCAGATCATCTCCGCTGGACATTTAGACTCGTTTGTTGAAAGCAATGCTTATAACAGCAATGAAGTCAAGCATAGCAAAGTAATAAAGGTTCCGTGATTTAGATACAGATTACAATTAAAAATTTCCAATTAATTTCTATTATGAAATTTGCTTTGTTCTCTTGCTATCCTTTGTTGAAAAGATATCTAGATAGATTGCGTGCACAGTCTGGAGCACTATATGACATTGTTGAAAAACTGCTGCCATATAGTGCAGCAGACACGTGCACGCTCCTGAACTTACCATCCTGCTTTTCAACAAAGGATAACAAGTAAGCAAAGAAAATGTGATTATAGAAGTAAATTAGAAAGTTCTTTAAAATTGTATATTGTATCTGAATCATGAAATACATTTTTTGAGTTTTATGTCCCTTTAAGAAAAAAGTCCTGCTTCTTTATATAGTAAAAATTTTTTCTAGGGATAAAACTTGGTCAAGCTCAAGAATCTATGAAATAGTTTGTACCTGCAGTTTCTTCCACAATCGGGGGATTAATCTTTTTGCAATGTTCTTTTTCTTTTCTATTAATGTATTTACACAAATATATATATATATATATATATGTGTGTGTGTATATGGTATCTATTTATCTATCTATATATGTGTGTGTATATAGGCATACACTGTATATATAAATATACATATATTAAAATTATTCATATATATAGAAATTTCCATTTAAAAATGAAAAAAACATTTTCTTCTATGTGAAGAACATTGAAATGTAAAGTATTTGTAACACGCTTTGGGTTGAGCGCTGTAGGTCTTACGTGGTGTTGAGTTAGCGTAAGAGCAATAAGCGTTAGTTTTACTTTAAATAACACGCTTTTTAACAATGCATTCCTTTGAAGCCCATAGGGAGAAGTTAACGTGGTTATGATATCCGAAGTCCTGAAGGTAGCGCGCATTGGGTTTTGCTCACACGCAAGCACTTTACTTTCAACTTGTACTACATGCACTAAGCCACCCACGTTAAAAGATTACTTCCAGCAGTGTTTGCGTGCAAGCAAAAAAATGATTTAGCGTGCCACTTGTAATCGGGCCTATAAACAGATAAAGAAGGTACCAGTTGACAAGCAAAGTTTGCAAAGACCAGAACAGATTTATGCTGGTATTAAAGGGACACTAAACCCAATATTTTTCTTTTATGATTCAGATAGAGCATGCAATTTTAAGCAACTGTCTAATTTACTCTAATTATCAATTTTTCTACGTTCTCTTGCTATCTTTATTTGAAAAAGCAGGAATGTAAGCTTTTAAACCTGACCATTTTTGGTTCAGCACCTTGGTAGTGCTTGCTGATTGGTGTCTTAATGTAGCCGCCAATCAGCAAGTGCTACCCAAGTGCTGAACCAAAAATGAGCCAGCTCCTAACCTTACATCCCTTCTTTTTCAAATAAAGATACCAAGCGAACGAAGAAAAATTGATAATAGGGGTAAATTAGACAGTTGCTTACAATTTCATGATTCATGAAAGAAAAAAATGGGTTTAGTATCCCTTTAAAATAGCTAAGATTTGAAAGCATTGCTTAATCCTATGTTATGTTACAGGTTCTCTTGTGCAAGGTAAAGAAGAATGTATTTTTGAAATCACCACTAGTGATGTCGCGAATAGTTCGCCGGGCACGGGCGAACATATGCGATGTT
Organism: Bombina bombina; assembly: GCF_027579735.1. NCBI lineage: Eukaryota > Metazoa > Chordata > Amphibia > Anura > Bombinatoridae > Bombina > Bombina bombina. The sequence goes on from NC_069509.1 coordinate 70,509,527, forward strand.
CGATCCGCCCCCTATTTATCATCATTGAGTAATACTTTGACTCTGTACCTCACAGTCAGCAGGCACATTCTAGCCAATCAGCAGCAGACCCTCCCTCCCAGACCCTCCTACCTCCTGGACAGCATCTATTTTAGATTCATTCGGAAGCTGCATTGTTAGTGAGAGGAGGGACAGTGTAGCTGCTGCTGATTTAGAAGGGAAATCTATAGCTAGGCTAGTGTATACCAGTGTCCACTACAGTCCTGAAGGACTCATCTGATCTCTGCTGTAAGGACAGAACCCCAAAAAGCCCTTTTTAGGGCTGTTTTTTTTTTCCCCTGTGTAATCTAATTGCAGTTGCCTGCCTGCCAGCGTGTGTGTCAGGCTCACAGCGTATACTGTGCCCACTTGCCCAGTGCCACAACTCATATCTGGTGTAAAAGTAGTGTAAATTTAAAAAAAAAAAATTTTTTGACTGTGAAACATCAATCTGCTTGTGTAATCTAATTGCAGCTGCCTGAATGCCAGCGCGTGTGCCAGGCTCACAGCATATACTGTTCCACTTGCCCAGTGCCACCACTCATATCTGGTGTAACAGTAGTGTAAATTTAAAAAAAAAAAAACTTTTTTGACTGTGAAACATCAGTCTGCTTGTGTAATCTAATTGCAGTTGCCTGCCTGCCAGCGTGTGTGTCAGGCTCACAACGTATACTGTGCCCACTTGCCCAGTGCCACCACTCATATCTGGTGTAACAGTAGTGTGTATTTAAAAAAAAAAATGTGACTGTGAAACATCAGTCTGCTTGTGTAATCTAATTGCAGTTACCTGCCTGCCAGCGTGTGTGCCAGGCTCACAGCGTATACTGTGTCCACTTGCCCAGTGCCACCACTCATATCTGGTGTAACAGTAGTGTAAAATTTTTTAAAAAAAATTTGACTGTGAAACATCAGTCTGCTTGTGTAATCTAATTGCAGTTGCCTGCCTGCCAGCGTGTGTGTCAGGCTCACAGCATATACTGTGCCCACTTGCCTAGTGCCACCACTCATATCTGGTGTAACAGTAGTGTAAATTTAAAAAAAAAAAAAATTTACTTTGAAACATCAGTCTGCTTGTGTAATCTAATTGCAGTTGCCTGCCTGCCAGCGTGTGTGTCAGGCTCACAGCGTATACTGTGCCCACTTGCCCAGTGCCACCACTCATATCTTGTTTAATAGTAGTGTACATTTAAAAAAAAAAAAACTTTTTTGACTGTGAAACATTAGTCTGCTTTTTTGTGTCAGGCTCACAGCGTATACTGTGCCCACTTGCCCAGTGCCACCACTCATATCTTGTTTAATAGTAGTGTAAGTGTACATTTAAAAAAAAAATACTTTTTTGACTGTTAAACATCAGTCTGCTTTTTTGTGTCAGGCTCACAGTGTATACTGTGCCCACTTGCCCAGTGCCACCACTCATATCTTGTTTAATAGTAGTGTTTGTGTACATTTAAAAAAAAAAAAAAACTTTTTGACTGTGAAACATCAGTCTGCTTTTTTGTCTCAGGCTCACAGCGTATACTGTGCCCACTTGCCCAGTGCCACCACTCATATCTTGTTTAATAGTAGTGTAAGTGTACATTTAAAAAAAAAAAACTTTTTTGACTGTGAAACATCAGTCTGCTTTTTTGTGTCAGGCTCACAGCGTATACTGTGCCCACTTGCCCAGTGCCACCACTCATATCTTGTTTAATAGTAGTGTAAGTGTACATTTAAAAAAATAAACTTTTTGGACTGTGAAACATCAGTCTGCTTTTTTGGCTCAGGCTCACAGCGTATACTGTGCCCACTTGCCCGTGCCACCACTCATATCTTGTTTAATAGTAGTGTAAGTGTACATTTAAAAAAAAATGACAGGCAGAGGCAAGCCACCCTGCAGGTGCCGTCGTAGTCGTGGTGCTGTGATTCCCTTTGGCCCTAGAATAATGCCCTGTGTTCAGAGGCCACGTACCATGAACTCGAAAAGTTCTGAGGACATAGTTGACAGGCTAACACAGGACACCCAATCTTCTACAGCTTCTGCTCGGAACCTTGACGCACCATCCTCCTCCAGCTTAGCTTCGGGCACCTCTCAAGTTACCACTCGCCTGCCTGCCACCACCACCAACACTAGCACCACAGCCACTTTACTTGATCTGTCAGAGGATGTATTTACACATCAGTTTGAAGAAATGAGTAATGCGCAACCATCATTGACAGAGGATGTAGATAATAGTGATATGTCTCAGTCAGGCAGCATTACAGACATGGACGTACGGTGTGATGATGATGATGTTGTACCCGCTGCTGCTTCCTTTGTTGATTTGTCAGATACAAGTGAAGCGGTTGATGATGACGATGCATCCGTTGATGTCACGTGGGTGCCCACTAGAAGAGAAGAACAGGGGGAAAGTTCAGATGGGGAGACAGAGAGGAGGAGGAGGAGACGAGTTGGAAGCAGGGGGAGGTCGTCGCAAGGAGCTAGTGGCACAGTCAGACAGCATGCATCGGCACCCGGGGTCAGCCAGACAGCACGCCAATCAACGCATGCTGTTGTCACCACCAGAATGCCATCATCGCAGAGCTCAGCAGTGTGGCATTTTTTTTGTGTGTCTGCCTCTGACAACAGCGATGCCATTTGCAACCTGTGCCAAAAGAAACTGAGTCGTGGGAAGTCCAACACCCACCTAGGTACAACTGCTTTGCGAAGGCACATGATCGCACATCACAAACGCCTATCGGATCAACACATGAGTACAAGCAGCACACAAACTCAAAGTCGCCATCCTCCTCCTGGTCCAGCATCTTCAGCCACGTCAACCACTGCTGTCCTCCTTGCCCCCTCTCAACCATCCGCCACTCCATCTCTCGCCTTGAGCAGTTCCTGCTCATCAGCCCCCAGTCAGGTGTCTGTCAAGGACATGTTTGAGCGTAAGAAGCCAATGTCACAAAGTCACCCCCTTGCCCGGTGTCTGACAGCTGGCTTGTCTGAACTCTTAGCACGCCAGCTTTTACCATACAAGCTGGTGGAGTCTGAGGTGTTCAAAAAATGTGTAGCTATTGGGACACCGCAGTGGAAGGTACCCGGCCGAAATTTCTTTGAACAAAAGGCAATCCCCAACCTGTACTCGATTGTGCAAAAGGAAGTAATGGCATGTCTGGCACACAGTGTTGGGGCAAGGGTCCATCTGACCACTGATACCTGGTCTGCAAAGCATGGTCAGGGCAGGTATATCACCTACACTGTGCATTGGGTAAACCTGCTGATGGGTGCCAAGCATGGAATGCGTGGCTCTGAAGAGGAGTTGGTGACACCGCCACGACTTGCAGGCAGGCCTGCTGCCACCTCCTCTACTCCTCCTACTCCATCCTCTTCCATAACCTCCTTGGCTGAGTCCTCTTCTGCTACTGCGTCTTGCTCCACATCAACGGCACCCCCCCAGCTCCCCAGGTACTATTCCACATACCGGATACGGCAGTGTCACGCCGTCTTGGGGTTGACTTGCCTGAAAGCAGAGAGTCACACCGGACCAGCACTCCTGTCCGCCCTGAACGCACAAGTGGATCAGTGGCTGACTCCGCACCAACTGGAGATCGGCAAAGTGGTTTCTGACAGCAGAAGAAATTTGGTGGCGGCATTGAATTTGGGCAAGTTGACACATGTGCCGTGCATGGCACATGTGTGTAATCTGATCGTACAACGCTTTGTGCATAAGTACCCAGGCTTACAGGACGTCTTGAAGCATTCCAGGAAGGTGTGTGGCCATTTCAGGCGTTCCTACACTGCCATGGCGCACTTTTCAGATATCCAGCGGCGAAACAACATGCCAGTGAGGCGCTTGATTTGCGACAGCCCGACACGTTGAAATTCAACACTCCTAATGTTTGACCGCCTGCTCCAACAAGAAAAAGCCGTTAATGAGTATTTGTATGACCGGGGTGCTAGGACAGCCTCTGCAGAGCTGGGAATTTTTTTGCCATGTTACTGGACGCTCATGCCGAATGCCTGTAGGCTCATGCGTCCTTTTGAGGAGGTGACAAACCTAGTCACTCGCACCGAAGGCACCATCAGTGACATCATACCATTTGTTTTCTTCCTGGAGCGTGCCCTGCGAAGAGGGCTGGATCAGACCGTAGATGAGCGTGAAGAGGAAGAGTTGTAGTCACCATCACCACCAGAAACAGCCTTATCAGCATCGTTTGCTGGACCAGCGGCAATGCTGGAAGAGGATTGTGAGGAAGAGGAGTCAGAGGAGGAATGTGGCTTTGAGGAGGAGGAGTAAGACCAACCACAACAGGCATCCCAGGGTGCTCGTTGTCACCTATCTGGTACCCGAGGTGTTGTACGTGGCTGGGGGGAAGAAGATACCTTCAGTGAGATCACTGAGGATGAGGAACGGGACATGAGTAGCTCGGCATCCAACCTTGTGCAAATGAGGTCTTTCATGCTGTTGTGCCTGTTGAGGGACCCTCGTATAAAAAAGCTGAAGGAGAACGATCTGTACTGGGTGTCCACGCTACTAGACCCCCGGTATAAGCATAAAGTACCTGAAATGTTACCGAATTACCGCAATTCGGAAAGGATGCAGCAGTTCCAAAAGAAATTAAAAAATATGCTTTACACAGCGAATAAGGGTGATGTCACAGCACAACGGGAATCTAACAGGGGAAGAGGTGAAAGTAATCCTCCTCCTCCCCCAACCACGCCGGCAAGGACAGGACGCTTTACAGACGTGTTGTTGATGGGGGACATGCGGAGCTTTTTAAGTCCTATGCATCGCCACAGCCCTTCGGGGTCCAGCCTCAGAGAACGACTCGACCAACAGGTAGCAGACTACCTCGCCTTAACTGCAGATCTCGACACTCTGAGGAGCGATGAACCCCTTGACTACTGGGTGTGCAGGCTTGACCTGTGGCCTGAGCTATCCCAATTTGCGATAGTACTTCTGGCCTGCCCCGCTTCAAGTGTCCTGTCAGAAATGACCTTCAGTGCAGCAGGAGGTACTGTCACTGAGAAGAGAAGTCGCCTAGGTGAAAAAAGTCTAGATTACCTCACCTTTATTAAGATGAATGAGGGATGGATACTGAAGAGACTGACATTGGGCGATACATTCGACTAAAAAAGGCCTGATGAGATGAGCTGCCTTGGGCTAAAAATGGTCCACACACTGCTGTATTTAATCTCTGAATGCCGGATGACTTGCGTGATTTATCCGCCACCAACTAGGGTTCAAGCTGCAATGTTTTAGGGCAATTTCTGCCTGGAAAACAAACATCAATTTTTCTGGCCGCTGTTACAGCAGCGGCTGCAACAATACCTAATTTTTCAGGCATGTCTACATGCCTAATTTTTCTGGCCTCTGGTGCAGCACTGTGGCTTCAAAAACCAAACCAATAAAAAAGGCACATAACAGGGATTAAACTGATAAGAATAGTACTACTTAACACACCACTCATATCTGGTGGCACAGTAGATTGCACGTGCAGTGCCCCAAATTTGAAGTAGAAGGACCGACCAAGCATCTTTTTCCATCTCCCGGTTCCTAAAATCCATGCCATATACACGTCCCCTGATAGGGAACGTAACAGGGATTAAACTGATAAGAATAGTACTACTTAACACACCACTCATATCTGGTGGCACAGTAGATTGCATGCGCAGTGCCCCTAATTTGAAGTAGGAAGACCGACCAAGCATCTTTTTCCATCTCCCGGTTCCAAAAATCCATGCCATATACACGTCCCCTGATAGGGGACGTAACAGGGATTAAACTGATAAGAATAGTACTACTTAACACACCACTCATATCTGGTGGCACAGTAGATTGCACGTGCAGTGCCCCAAATTTGAAGTAGGAGGACCGACCAAGCATCTTTTTCCATCTCCCGGTTCCTAAAATCCATGCCATATACACGTCCCCTGATAGGGAACGTAACAGGGATTAAACTGATAAGAATAGTACTACTTAACACACCACTCATATCTGGTGGCACAGTAGATTGCACGCGCAGTGCCCCAAATTTGAAGTAGGAGGACCGAAAAAGCATCTTTTTCCATCTCCCGGTTCCGAAAATCCATGCCATATACAAGTCCCCTGATAGGGGACGTAACAGGGATTAAACTGATAAGAATAGTACTACTTAACACACCACTCATATCTGGTGGCACAGTAGATTGCACACACAGTGCCCCAAATTTGAAGTAGGAGGACCGACCAAGCATCTTTTTCCATCTTCCGGTTCCGAAAACCATGCCATATACACGTCCCCTGATAGGCAACGTAACAGGGATTAAACTGATAAGAATAGTACTACTTAACACACCCCTCATATCTGGTGGCACAGTAGATTGCACGCGCAGTGCCCCAAATTTGAAGTAGGAGGACCAACCAAGCATCTTTTTCCATCTCCCGGTTCCGAAAATCCATGCCATATACACGTCCCCTGATAGGGGACGTAACAGGGATTAAACTGATAAGAATAGTACTACTTAACACACCACTCATATCTGGTGGCACAGTAGATTGCACGCGCAGTGTCCCAAATTTGAAGTAGGAGGACCGACCAAGCATCTTTTTCCATCTCCCGGCTCAGAAAATCCATGCCATATACACGTCCCCTGATAGGGGACGTAACAGGGATTAAACTGATAAGAATAGTACTACTTAACACACCACTCATATCTGGTGGCACAGTAGATTGCACGCGCAGTGCCCCAAATTTGAAGTAGGAGGACCGACCAAGCATCTTTTTCCATCTCCCGGCTCAGAAAATCCATGCCATATACAAGTCCCCTGATAGGGGACATAACAGGGATTAAACTGATAAGAATAGTACTACTTAACACACATTATAATAATGCAGAGAGAGGCAATGCAGAGAGAGGAGTCTGAAGAAGAGGAGTCAGAGGAGGAAGGTGGCTTTGAGGAGGTGGAAGACCAAAAACAGCAAGTGTCCCAGGGGGCTTGTTGTCACCTTTCGGGGACCCTTGGTGTTGTACGTGGCTGGGTGGAGGAAGAGACCTTCAATGATATCAGTGAGGACAAGGAACGGGACATGGCTAGCTTGGTATCCAACCTTGTGCAAATGGACTGTTTGCGGTTGTTTGCGGTGCGTTAAATGGGGAGTTTGGTCTGTCACTGTGAAGCGGGCGTAACCCTTACACTACCTGATCGATACAACATCATACCTGATGTTTTAAAGCACGTTATTCCAAACAATTTAGGAATGTTAGGTGATTTATGCCCTTTATGGATTAAAACCAGACACTGCATCAACTATGTAATTTTCCGTGGGAGTTTTGCCATGGATCCCCCTCCGGCATGCCACAGTCCAGGTGTTAGTCCCCTTGAAACAACTTTTCCATCACTATTGTGGCCAGAAAGAGTCCCTGTGGATTTTAAAATTTGCCTGCCTTTTGAAGTCAATGGCGGTTCGCCCGGTTCGCCCATTCGCGAACTTTTGTGGAAGTTCGCGTTCGCCGTTCGTGAACACAAAATTTTATGTTCGCGACATCATTAATCACCACCACAGAGGATGTGACTCTTGTGGTTTGATTAGTAAGGGCTGCAGTACAGCACAATTACTGAATAAAGCTCCCATTTACTGCACAGCACTTCAAAGGAATACAGCACCTTCTCTCAGGATGTCCACAATAAATTAGAAAATACTTCAAAGCACATTTCATAGACTCATATACAGATACCACAGCCTAAGGTGATATGTTTTTATTCGGCCACTATTTGATTTAAAATGAGCAATATTACTCAATGAAAGCACCTGCTATGAAACAGTATGCAGAGTGCCGTATCTATGCCCTTGATAAAGATGGATGCCACAATTATAAACAGGACTAATAGGATGCGTAAGCACAATGAGATGAAGGGGCCTTTTTATCAAGCCGTCAATCGTCCCCAATGCATCTGTTTCCGCACGAGCCTTCAGGCTCGCCGGAAACAGGAGTTAAGAAGCAGCGGCCTTAAGATCGCTGCTCTTTAACTCTTCCTCCACCTCTGAGGCGGCAGACAGCAATCAGCCCTATCAGATACGATTGGGTTGAATGACACCCCCTGCTAGCGGCCGATTGACCGCTAATCTGCAGGGGGCAGTAATGCACAATCATTTCACTAAAAATGCTTGTGCAATGATGAATGCCGACAGCGTATGCTGTCGGCATTTATCAATGTCCGCGTGCACTTTGATAATTCTGCTCCAAAGTTTTGTCAGATACATATAATAGAAAACAGACATTGTAATACCCTGGCAAAAGGTGTGGAAACTGTTAAAAAGGTCACTGTGTTGATTAGAGCTCAATATTTATGTACTGCCCCTTAAAAAGACAATAGCGTTATAATGAAACTTTCATGAATCAGCTAAAGGCCCCTATTTATCAAGGTCTGGCGTACCTGATCCGACAGTGCGGATCAGGTCCGCCAGACCTCGCTGAATACGGCGAGCAATATGCTCGCCATATTCAGCATTGCACCAGCAGCTCACAAGAGGAGCTCACTCGCGGGGGGTGTCAATCAACCCAATCATACTCAATCTGGTTGAATTCCGGCGATGCCTGTCCGCCTGCTCAGAGCAGGCGGACAGGTTATGGAGCAGCGGTCTTTGTGACCGCTGCTTCATAACTGCTGTTTATGGCGAGCCTGCAGGCTCGCCAGAAACACGGGGCATCAAGCTCCATTCGGAGCTTGATAAATATGCCCCAAAGCATGCAGTTTTAAACAACCTTCCAATGTACTTATACTATCTAATTTGCTTTGTTCTCTTGGTATCCATTGTTAAAATGCATGCCTAGATAGGTTCAAAAGCAGCAATGCACTGCTATTTGAAGCAAGATGATGATTGGTCGCTGCACATATATTGCTCCTTCAACAACAGATACCAAAAGAATGAAGCAAATTTAATAAAAGACAAAAAAAGAAAATTCTGTCCTAATCATAAAACAAAAAAATGTGTGTTTCACGTCCCATTAAGTCAAACTATATCAGCTTTCCTAGAATTGTGGGTACTGCTTGTTGGATGTTATATATCCAGGAACTATGTTATTATATTATAAACCTGTTTGCCTCTCTTGTTATTTGTCTGCACCTAAATCAATAATGTCTCTGGCACCCAGCTGTCTGTATTTTTTTCTTCTTCTCTGTTTGTCTTATCTTATTATCTTTGTTGCTTGAACATATCTTAAAAGTTGTCCTGTACAAAAATACGGGACAATCTGTGGGTGACTTGGCACAATAATAGATAGGGTCACACAATGCCCCCAAAAGCTCTATCTTAGCCCCCACTCTTGATCCCGCCATGCATATTTTTTCACAACAGTGCAGTCATTTTAACTATTTGTCCGACAGTGACACATGTGAACAGAAAGGATTTGGCTCATGTGACTCCCTCTCCCTACTATCTACCTTTGTAATGCATTGAGGCATAGGCCCCTATTTATCAAGGTCTGGCGGACCTGATCCGACAGTGCGGATCAGGTCCGCCAGACCTCGCTGAATATGGCGAGCAATACGCTCGCCGTATTCAGCATTGCACCAGCAGCTCACAAGAGCTGCTGGTGCAACGCCGTCCTTCTGCAGACTCGCAGCCAATGGGCCACCAGCAGGGGTGTCAATCAACCCGATCGTACTCGATCGGGTTGATTTCCGGTGATGTCTGTCTGCCTGCTCAGAGCAGGCGGACAGGTTATGGAGTAGCGGTCTTTGTGACCACTACCTCATAACTGCTGTTTCTGGCGAGCCTGCAGGCTCGCCAGAAACACGGGGCATCAAGCTCCATTCGGAGCTTGATACATATGCCCCATAGAGGGCCTTTGACATTTAGCAAACACTAACTCTTTAAAAAAGTGGACACTTAATCATCTGTTATGTTTGTTAAGACTTTACTGGACAGCCTACTAAAATTCTGGACTGTCTGTTTGAATACTGGACACCTGGCAACCCTATACTTACAAGATCAAAATTGTAGGAAAGGATATCTGTTCATTTCCCTATGGCTGCAGCTTAACCATGGAAAGCTTACCCTTTAAAGTAGTGAAAGGTGGGCTATATAATTAACAAATTCCTTGACAGAGGTCATAATTATTATTGCTGCCCCCACTTTCCATTTCTGTAGTGAAGTTATACTTTGGAGACTTTGGAGATGTCATTAGCTCCATCCTGATATCTATCTATCTATCTATCTATCTATCTATCTATCTATCTATCAATCATCTATCTTTGTAGTTTTACTGTCTAGGCCAACAAGGCACATGCCTAGGGCAACAGATGGAGGCGGCACCATTTTGGAGCATCTTTAGGGAGCAGTATTCCAAAATTAACTGTCTGTCTCTGCAGAGTGCTCTCAGTCAAGTCTCATCATGTACCTGCTACCCACCTTAACTGGCACTGCATCCGCAGCCAGACCTTAAGCTGCAGTTCTTACAGGGTGGCCAGAACCAGCAGAGCACTTAGTAAGCGGCAGCAGCTGAAATAACTTTATAGTAGTTGTTATATTAGTTTAGTCAGCCCACATACTGTCTGTAGACCTGACTGTAACAACTACTAATAATTATTCTTAGGGATTTGTTCCCTATTAGTTTTTTGTGTTAATTGTGTGTTTCAATTCCTATATTTGGATGCCAGAGCGTTACTTGTAACAATGTGAAAACCATCCTAATTACTAAACCACTCCTGGCCTCGCCCACCGACGTGTAACAAGTACTAGAAAGTATATTCAGCTGCTGCCGTTTACTAAGCCGCTTACAACTAGTATGTTAATAAAACACGCACCAGATTAAGGGACTGGTTTCCTTAGCCGAGCCTTGCACAGGAACAGTCACGCTCAATAAAAAGTCACCTGGACCAGAGCACACTTCACCACTTTACCTCCATGAAATCCAGGTAATTTTAATGGTTTCAGTTCCAGTGTTCCACCCCCAATAATAATAAAATTAACTATCTGCTCTCAGTTTCCTCATGTGTAATTGCCTCCCGCCCTGTCACTGAAGCATTTAAGTAAAGACAGGTAAAGGGTTAAAGAAATGATGTGGAATGTGTCTTTCATAAGAATGTTCACTGTAAAAGAGATGTTATTACATTCCTACAGCCAAGGCCGGATTGGCATACCAGGAAGACAATAAATTTCCTGTGGGCTGCAGCAGCTGGGAATGGCCAGCTACAATGTAAGCGGGTGGCGCTTCTGCTTTTTAACTCTTCTGTAGTAAGGTCAAAACATATTTCCTTGTAAGTTTTATTTCCTAGACCATCTAGCATTTTAGTTGCCTTACTTTGAATAGCTTACAGTGTCTAGTTAAGTCACAATATTTTGAATGTCTTCTCCAAATCACACTATGGATAATTATTTTCACTCTGTGAAAGGGAATCATGAATGAAAATGGGTTGTATGGTGTCTACATAAATAACAATTTGGCATTTTGTATTTGTTTATTTATTTCTGAATAAAACATATTGGGGAAGGAGTATCCCAGTAATCCACTTAAGAAAAATAGGCCATTTGAATTCTACGGACTCAACCGAAAAAAGGACTGGTCTTCAAAACTTTCAGGGCTGCTTTTTATTCCCAATCTGGCCATGCCTACAGCTAGATATTAACATTTACAATAACGTTTTGCATATTGCATACCTTAAAAAAACACCTTATTCTTATTTTAGGAGGGGCCCTAGGTTCAAAAACATGCCTCTTGTAGCATGTGTGGCAAAGTAATAGGTAAACTCTCTGATTATATTTGTTATTGGAACAGGGGGCAAGCAGTCGTGCTGTGAGTGGTGATGCTCTCTGGCTTGGCTGGGGTCTTTAGGGAAGAGCATCTGTGTTAGATTTCAATTTTCCTTATTGATTCTCTGACCAAAAAATATTATGGAAAAAAAAGACCTAAAACCTGGGTGGGGGCTGGCAGGAGAATTTTGAGTGCCTATGGCAGCAAAAAAACTAAATATGATAGATAGACCTAGAATTTATATATAACAGGTTTGTCATCAGTGAACAAAGAATAACATTTTATTCCCTTTTCACCTAACAGTGTATCTCTTTTTTCTTTTTTCCCTAAGAATAAGCTAGTATCTGCAAGGTCTCAGTCCAACATGAATAACACAGTAATTAACAGTTGCCATATCTACTTAAAGGGACAGTCTACACCAGAATTTTTATTGTTTTAAAAAATAGAAAATCCCTTTATTACCCATTTCCCAGTTTTGCATAACCAACACAGTTATAATAATATACTTTTAACCTCTGTGATTATCTTGTATCTAAGCCTCTGCAAACTGCCCCTTTTTTCAGTTCTTTTGACAGACTTGCAGTCTAGCCAATCAGTGCCTGCTCCCAGATTACTTCACGTGCAAGAGCACAGTCTTATCTATATGAAATATGTGAACTAACACCCTCTAGTGGTGAAAAACTGTTAAAATGCAATCTGAAAGAGGTGGGCTTCAAGGTCTAAGAAATTAGCATTCGAACCTCCTAGGTTAAGCTTTCAACAAAGAATACCAAGAGTACAAAGCAAAATTGGTGATAAAAGTAAATTGGAAAATTGTTTAAAATTACATGCTCTATCTGAATCATGAAAGTTTATTTTGGCCTAGACTGTCCCTTTAAGTGTGGGTGCAGGTTACTTTGTTTCAAAAAACATTGTTCTAAATAACTGTATTATCTCCTAAAGAACAACAAAATGGAATCTAGTACCTGCAAATAACTACAGCATATCACAACAGCAGAAAGTGGATATTTATTTAGACTAATTTATTGATACTTAAAGGGAAAATTAAACTCCTTTTGTTTTATGTAACCAAATGTGCTTATTCCACTTATAGAGATGTAATTAGCCCCAGCCTGCTATCTAGACAGAGAGAGAGAAAAAGAGAGATAAATAGATAATAAATAGATAGATGATAGATAGAAAGAAAGATAGATAGATATTTTTTAACATCTTAAAAGTTCCCTAAATTAATAATATAGAGGAAAGTGAACTGTGGTTACAAATAGGGGAAGGCTGAAAAATCAAGTTTGTGTTTTAATTATGGGAAATGTTAATTACCCTGATTAGGACAATGAAACTAGCAATACAGCTAAGGGAGATATATTTTAAAACACAATAAAAGATAATTACATGTCACAACTAATTGAAGAACCAACTAGGAATTTTACTGCCTTACAATAATGCAAAATACTATTAAACATAGAAGTTATAGATAATTTAGTTTATAGTGATCATTAAATGGTTATGTATGAAAAAACATTTTCCACAGGAAATGTTACAAAGTTCCAGCCAAGACTATTCATTTCAAAAAAGGAAAATTTCAGTGATTTAAGGAGCACTTTAAAATGTATAAATCCGGACAATTATTTCATAATTATAACACAGAGGATGAATTCCCAAACACCTACCAGATAGAGATAAAAGTGATATAAATGCATCCAAACCGATATAGCTCAATACAATGTGTTCAGAGAAATACGAAAGATACATAGGGCATTCAAATCATTTTACTGATGCATCCTTCAAAATATGTAAGGACATGTAGCAAAGCCTGAAAAAGGACAATCAGATTGGCTAAATTTGAAAATAAAAATCTAATTGCAAGGGATTGTGAGACAAATCATAGTATAATAGTCTATTTATCTAAACAGAAAAAAAAAATATATGGTATCACTAAAATGGAATGATTGACCTAGACCAGGGGTGATGTGTGTAATAAATTATTTTCATTTTCATAAGTAAGAGAAAACATCCATGAAAACATTGGAGCACAAATGATCTTCCAAACCTTTACCAAACATTTGGTTGACTCTAGATAATAGAAGAAATGGACTAAACACATGGTAAATATATAATAATACAAAATAGTGACCGCACCACCAATAAGTCAAAAATGCTCCGGCGCGGGATGGAGTCTGTCCCTAGACTCAATAATAATATAATACAAAAAGATCCCAGCCAAGGAGTCTTAGAAATAAATTTAGATTTTAATTATTGCAACTACAAAATCATACAAAAGGAAGAGCACAAGAGAGCTTGCCAAACTTTGGCAACCGATAAAATACACCGGTGGTTATACAATTGCTATTCAAGCCGTAGATTATAAGGGCGGCATTCTGACTATCTAAAGCACTTTTTTCACAAACCTCCAATAAGGACATCCCAGTATACATTAATTGCACTGTGTGATCATATAACGCCTTAAACACAAGAAAGGACATTTGAGTTTGCATCTTTATAACGTCTTTTAATACAGGTAAGGACATTTGAGTTTGCATGTTCATTTTTGGAAAGGACATTTAATTTTGTATCATTATTTTTTTGCAATTGATACAAGAAAGCCTCTTTGTTTTCAGTTTGGATACAAATATTTCAACATGGACTGTTTATTTCTTGATCATAATTGATGTTATATGAGGACATAGTGATGTTGTGAAAATTTGTGCACTAAGTTGTGTTCTATTCTATCTTAAGCTATATCAGTATATCTATTATTTTTTCAGTGACAGGTGGAGTGGGTCTTCACTCACTGGGGACGCCCAGTGGGTGTTATTTTGCTTAGATTTATTACTCTAGTATTGAGTATTATTCTTTAGTTTATGTTTAGGATTGCTTGGAGGGAGTATGGATATGTTTGGTGGATGGGGTATGTGTGGATATGAGTAAGCTCTCTTGTGCTCTTCCTTTTGTATGATTTTGTAGTTGCAATAATTAAAATCTAAATTTATTTCTAAGACTCCTTGGCTGGGATCTTTTTGTATTACATGGTAAATATAGTTCCAGGTCCAGATTAAATACATTTTTCTAAGAGCAAATATATTATTGCCACTCACCTGCACAAATTATTTTTACTATGGTATATTATACTCTGAAAGAATTGGTTCAACTGCATCAACTGTCAGACTAGAAACTCTCTATCTCCCAGCACCCTTGTAGCCAGCATTCAAAATCTCCTGCAAGTGCATATATTATTTCTATCTTTAAAATATTACTTCAACTTGCAGAATGTTCCTCAGTGGGATCTCTTGATACAATTCAACCACTTAGTGTAAATCCTGAGAAACTGCCAAAACAATGCAACATAACTGAATTCAAATATCCGTACAAGAGCCCAAACAGCACTTGATTTCAATATGTCAAAAAGTTATTGTAGTCAATGATATGACAGTACAGAAACAGGCAAAGATGTATTTTATACATTTTCATCAAGGGAGCCTGATTCTCTAAAGTTCTAGTCTGGTGAGATTCTATAAAATGTTTCATTTTACGAGACCCCTCAGTGATTGTTTTAAAAGTATTTTACTTGGGAACTGTGTATCTTAAAAAGAATGGTCAACCCAAAAAATTATAATAAATGATTCCTATGTAGTATGTAATGCTGATTAACTCACCCTGTAGCCCATATTTAATGCACATATAGTTTTAGCGTAAAATCACTTAGTTGCGCTCCTTCGGCTGTTTTAAAATGACCGCCAGACCCTTCCTTTCCCTGATATCATTTTAAATAAAGGCTCACTTGAAAATAGCAGCTCCTGTTAGTGCACGTACTTCACGCATGCGCAATTCAATTTTTTCTGCTGCATATGACAACGGCTATTCAACTGAGCAGCATTCTTCAGTTCTCTGTCTTTAATTTTTTTTGTCAAGGGGGTCATTTCTTACACAGAACTGAAGAACACTGCTCAAACGAGCCGTATCGACACAGAGCTGCTAATTTAAGAAGAGTTCACTAATGTGCTTTATATTAAAACACAAACATTTTATTTCATGAGTCAGGCATACAATTTTAAACAACTTTCTAATGTGCTTCTATTATCAAATTTTCTTTATTTTCTTTATATTCTTTGTTGAAAAGCAGGAAGGTAAGCTCAGGAGTGTGCACGTGTATGTAATACTATATGGCAATGTTATACATTAGCAAGAGCACTAGATGGCCGCACTATTTCCTGTCTTGTAGTGCTCCAGACATGTGCACGTTACCTATCTAGATAGCTCTTCAACAAAGAATGACATGAGAATGAAGAACATTTGATAATAAAAAATAAATTGGAAAGTTTTTTAAAAATGTATTCCCTATCTGAATCATGGAAAAAAAATATTGGGTTTCATGTCCCTTTAAGGAGAGACCTTTTTTTTTTAACAATATAAGGGTCAGTAAAAGAAGATTAGAATTTTTCTCTGTCAGATAATTCTTTAGAATCAGTCCCTAAGTGAGAATTTTCCCTATTCTACATCAAAGACTTTACGTTTGTTTCATCCACACAAGGGTATTTTTTAATTAAAGAAAAACAAAATTTGTTTGAGGGAAAGCTTTCATCAGTAATTAACTAGGGAAGTATCCTAAGCAAAACAAATATGCATAAAACAGAATTATTGGATACTATCCTGGAACTATTTCTTTCTTTCTATCATGTTCAGTAATATTCTTGGGTTTGCGTGCTGCAACAATCTTCTTCAAATCCCACCAGAGATTTTCTATGGGGTTCAAGTCAGGTGACTGTGATGGCCACTGTAGAATGTTCCAGAACTTCTTAACCAACCAAGCCTTGGTGGAATCTGAAAAAATGCTTGGGAATATTGTCCTGTTGGAAGGTTCAATGACGCTGAAGCTTCAGCTTCCTCATAGTTGGCATGAAGTTTTCTCCTAGGATTTCTTGATACTTCAAATAATCCATGTTGCCTTCCACACTCTTTCAAGTGCCAGAGGATGCAAAGCAGCCCCAGAGCATAACAGAGCCACCACCCTGCTTAAAGGGCCATAATACCCAAATGTTTAAACACTTGAAAGTGATGCAGCATAGCTGTAAAAAGCTGACTAGAAAATATCTCCTGAACATCTCTATGTAAAAAAGAAAGATATTTTACCTCAAAAGTTCCTCAGTAGCCACCTCCCATTGTAAAGGATTTCTAAGCAGCATTTTAGTGTGTCTGTCCTAGGACAGCTTAGGGGATGAGCCTTGTGCACTCTCATATTATTTCACCAATCAGGTAAAGGAAGCTTACTATGAAATCTCATGAGAGTTAAGTTAAATCTCATGAGATCACAGTAAGAGTTCATGACCTCAGCACTGCTGATGCTGATTGGCTGTTGTTCATTTCTTCATTTTTTTTTTTATTTTTACCTGCAGCTGGGAGCAGGTGAAGTATAACTTTTTACACAGAACTTACTCTGCTGAGCTGAGGAAATTGTGAGGTAAAATATCTTCCTTTTTTACATAGAGATGCTCAGCTTTTTACAGTTATACTGCATCAGTTTCAAGTGATTTAGCATATGAGTATTATGTCCCTTTAACTGTATGCTTTATTCTTCTTCCTCCAGACATACTGCTGATCCATCAGGCCTAAAAGTTCCAGTTTTGTTTCATTGCTCCACAGAACAGAATCACAAAACCTCTGTGGTTTATTTATATGATTTTGAGCATATAGGAGCCGACTTTTCTTGTACTTTTGGGTCAATAGTGGTGTACTTCTTGGAGTTCTGTCATGGAAACCTGCGTTTAGTAAGTGCCTTACTGTGCAAACTGAAACCTCACTGCCTGTAAGTTGTAACCACTAATTCTTGCTGGGTTTTTTCTCAACCTGCCTTTTCAAAAATTTGGTTGCAGCCATTGATAGCTTTCTTTTTCTGCCCTGTCCAGGTAGTGTAACCACTGTTTTTTTAACTTTGAACTTGTGAACTATGCTTCCGACTGTGTCTCTGGGAACATTCAGTGCCTTCGCAATCGTTTTGTATCCTGTTCCTTGTTTGTGAAGGGCGATGATCTCTTCTCTTAACTTTTTGGACCATTCTTTTGACATAGCCATATTTCTAACATGCAGTCAAACATGACTTCATGACTTCATGAGTTCAGGTATTTCATGTGTTCTAGATCAAACACACCTGGTGTGACTAATGAAGCCCTTGATTAGTTGCATCAGGTGTGCTTGAGACAACACCTGCTTTGCATATTTGTGCTGTTGTGAGGGATTCTATTCAGGGGGTTGAATAATTTTGAGACTGCAGAATTCATTATAAGTTGCATTTTCACTTGAATTTGGGGAACCCCTTGAAGCATTTGTTGTGTTGGGCTATTTCAATTGCTTTTGTTTGATTTGTTCAATGCAAACAGCAGAACGTCTATAAATTTTGATAATAAACCTGATTTGCAATGGGGATTGAATAATTTTGATTACAACTGTACATATTAACACATATAAGCACATAAATACACATGTAAATATACACACATACACACACACACATATATATATATATATTTACATATTTATAAATGCACTCACTGGTTTTAAACAAAAGTATCTTTGAAGGGACAGTCAACACCAGAATTTTTGCTGTTTAAAAAGAAAGATAATCCCTTTATTACCCATTCCCCAGTTTTGGATAACCAATACAGTTATAATAATACACGTTTTAGCTCTGTAATTACCTTGTATCTTAGCCTCTGCAAACTGCCCCCTTATTTCAGTTCTTTTGACAGACTTGCTTTTTAGCCAATCAGTGCTCACTCCAGGGTAACTTCACGTGCATGAGCTCAATGTTATCTATATGAAACACATGAATTAATGCCCTCTAGTGGTCAAAATGCATTCAGATTAGAGTCCATCTTCAATGTCTAAGAAATTAGCAATTGAACCTCCTAGAATTAGCTTTCAACTAAGAATACCAAGAGAAAAATGCAAAATTGGTGATAAAAGTAAATTGGAAAGTTGTTTAAAATTATACTCCCTATTTAAATAATGAAAGTTTGTTTTGGACTTGACTTTTCCTTTAATGTGTAAACGTTTTTGAGGCGTTTACATATTAAAGATACTTTTGTTTAAAACCAGTGAGTGCATTTGCTCTTTTTGTACTATATATATATATATATATATATATATACAGTATATATATATATATATATATATAAATATACAGTATATATATATACAGTATATATATATACAGTATATATATATACAGTATATATATATATATATATATATATATATATATATATATATATATATATATATATATATATATATAAAAATATATATATATATAAATATATTAATAAAGAATGGGGATGCACTCGCCAGGATTTCCAAAGTTACCTTTATTAGGTACATCTGTTCAATTGCTTGGTAACACAAATTGCCAATCACATGGCAGCAACTCAATGCATTTAGGCATCTAGATGTGGTGAAGACGACTTGCTGAAGTTCAAACCGAGCATCAGAATGGGGAAGAAAGGGGATTTAAGTGACTTTAATCATAGCATGGTTGTTGGTGCCAGACTGGCTGGTCTGAGTATTTAAAAAACTGCTGATCCACTGGGATTTTCATGCACAACCATCTCTAGGGTTTACAGAGAATGGTCCGAAAAAGAGAAAATATCCAGTGAGCGACACAAATACGAATATTTTTAAAAAAAGAATATCGTTCTATGGTATTACTGTTTTAGGTATAAAATAGATTTGCAGTCATTAGATTTCCTTGTACATAATTTTTCTTTAAGTTTTCCTCTTTAGATTGGTAATTTGAGTATAGAACTTTACGGATGTGTGGAATGTATGACGTATACAAGTTGTATCCAATTAGGACATCTTTAGCCAGGTTTAAAAAGATGCTACCACACAGACTAACCATACTCCTTGACAAAGGGCGGAGTCCTGAAAAGCACGTTGGAGTGGTTTTAGTCATATGCACCATTTACGTCACTGGGTCACATAGTCTGGCAAACATACTGAGAAAATGGAGTAGCAGCCAATACCGTCACCATCCCCAAACAATATACATGCCGCAGGTTACATGGTTTGCCATCGCTGCACAAGTATGTATTAGTGCTTTCATTTCATCGTGGAGCAAGAGGTGGTGTATTTCCTTGGTGATATCTGTGAGTATAACAGCGGACCGCAGACAGTCTGGTTTTCTAACTATACAGAGTTTACTGGACTGGGAGCTAAACACTGACCCTGGAGGTCTCCTCTGCATTTAGGTGTGTTCATCACACACTGTTATAAGCAATGCGAATACCTATGTGACTTTGTTTGCGTATGGAATAACTGGACAATTACTAACACAGTGGACACTACTGTAAACTAACCTCTAGTGAGGCAGTATACTGGGTGTATGAGTGATAAAGGATCTGGGACAACTACTCCTTAGCCAGAACCTGTGACTGAAGTCTTTCTTAATACAGACACACAGATGCATTTACCAGCAATACCATATTATTGCTTACAAGGACTGTCCTTACTAGTTTAATTGCAATATACAAGAAGATCTCTTGTGGCTTATTACTGAAAAATTGTGTGCACCCAATACTTCATATGTCTTATGTGACTTTGGTATTCCCTAGGGACGCCTAGGGTTTTGATCAATTTTTTTCTTTGTATGTATGTATGACTGTGACTGTTCTGAGTGAGTTGAGAGTGGATAGGGCATGAGATTTGATCTAAATATATTTGCTTTTCTGTGAATAAAATTGCATATATGATCATACCTTAGGTGTGTTAAGATTTTATGTTTATATGAATTACGGTATAAGTGGCAATACCTCTCGTGCACCCACCTGAACTTTGATCTTATATTTTTCATTTATTTAAAGTTGTGCTGTCACTCTACTAGTAATTTACTAATATTAGCACTGTTCAGCGATACTGCATTTCGAGTCCCTCGTCAGCATTAGAGTGCCACTTGTAATTTGGGCCTATGGGGCATAGTTAAAGGGACACTGAACCCAAATTTTTTCTTTCGTGATTCCGATAGAGCATGACATTTTAAGCAACTTTCTCATTTACTCTTCATTTTTTTGGTATATCTATTTGAAATGCAAGAATGTAAGTTTAGATGCCGGCCCATTTTTTGGTGAACAACCTAAGTTGTTCTTGCTGATTGGGGTATAAATTCATCCACCAATAAAAAAAAGTGCTGTCCAGTGTACTGAACCAAAAAAAAGAAGCTTAGATGCCACCTTTTTTTATAAATAAAGATAGCAAGTGAACGAAGACAAATTGATAATAGGAGTAAATTAGAAAGTTGCTTAAAATTGCATGCTCTATCTGAATCACAAAAGAAAAAAAATTGGTTTCAGTGTCCCTTTAACAATGTGCGAGCGGACATGATTGCTGCCCATCGATGAATGCCGACAGTATACACTTTGCATGGCTCTTCTGGTGAACTGAAATAGACCCCTCTGTGAGATGTATGATCTGGCTTCAACTGATCTTCTTTTGTAGGTAGTAAAGGATTTTCCTTATTGGAGAGAACCGTTTTATTTGTATCCTCTATTCTCAAGGGATGTCCTGCTATTTGTAAATTTTTTTAGATGATGAGATCCTTTGAGAAGACATTGATCCCGCATATATTATGCTAAACAACCCTGTCTATCTTCCTAAACAATAAACCTAATTATGGCATACTTCATTTACACATATGTAAATAAATATGATTCCATGAAATACCATGGGACTGGATAAGTGATTTAATGGATCATTTTGTAACACTATGGCTAAACCAGCTGTCCATTTGCTTATTAGCACTTAAGGAGTAAAGAGAAGAAAATAATATATCTAAAGATTCTGACATGCTTTGTAAATTAAATTGTGACATATCCAGATCACTACTGTAAAGAATGTTCTAAAATATTATATTTTAGGTTATGTATAATAGTTTAACTAATAGATATAACCTAGAATGGATGTACATTCTACAAGGGGTAAACTATATATCTATATACTGCCCATATCTATATTTTGCTCTTAGATTTATATCTGTATCTAATCTATCCATCTATTTATCTTTCTGTCAGTCTATCTATGTCAGTCAATCAATCTATATCTATCAATCTGCAGTCTATCAATCTGCAGTCTATCTATCATCTATCTATCTATCTATCGTTGATATATTAGTTTACACAGTATTGCTACAAAGTGAGTATAAAACCCAGACTTTTATTTTGTACATCAGAGTAAATTGGATGTTTGTTTTTCAGTGTCATTCTGGACAGTGGTCTGTTCTGCACTTGTTCATTGATGAACTCTCTAAATGGATAAATTAAATTGCCCTTCAGTTCAAAAATAACTTTCTTCTCTAGAAGTGTGGTGTGTTAAAGTGATGGCAAACTTTACATGTTTTAAAATCAGTTCCGGAATCCAAGCAATATTTTTCATAGACTTTAATTGATCACTTGTAATGAAGTTGTGCTATTACATACTTTTTAATCTAGCCGTGTCATTCGAATGCCCCACGTTCCGGCCACCCACTTCAAAACTCATTTTTTTGTGAGCTAACGGTTTGAAATTGTTTTACAACAGGTCCAGTCTTATGTATTTGTATGTATCTCAATGCTAAAGTCATTTGCTTGCCTTTTTTGATCCCTTATAACTTTTTTCTGCAATTTGTTTTTAATATTTTTTATTAGACAGTGTTATAATAAGTGTAAGAGCATGTTTTAATGTATTTTTTACGTGTTTTGTGCAACTTTTTAATTTCGCAAAACACTTAACCCCAGCTCTGAGATCGCAGTAATGATTCTAGCATAAATAGTGATTGCGTTCATGCAATCATTTGAGCGCCACTGGTAATCTAGCCTATAAAGTTTACCATCACTTTAATGACAGTAGTACAGTTGGTATTAGCCACATTTCTTTATTGGTTACAGACATTATATTGTGGCATAGTCTGCTATAATATAATAATGTAGTTTATATGCAAAGGTTTTAAAATAAAATCATATATACCCTTAGATCAGTGTTGTATGGTTTCAACTAAGACTTTAAATTTTAAGAAAGCTACGTTCAATGATTTAAGAAAATTGTTAAAATACATAAATTGGTACTTAGGGGCCGATTTAACAAGGGCCGAATGGCCCCTGTTTTCCTTGTTTCCGTGCGAGCCTTCAGGTTTGCCAGAAACAGGAGTTAAGAAGCAGCAGTCTTAAGACTAGCGGCAGGGGGCGGCATTGCATAAGCAGTTCACTAGAACTGCTTGTGCAATGTTAAATATCGGCAGCGTATGCTGTCGGCATTCAGTGATGTCGGGCGAACATGATCGCTGCAGCGTATCATGTCCGTCCGACAGATAGTAAATCGGCCCCATAGTATTCTCTAATAAAAATACAGAGGATAAATGGCTAACATTTAAAACTTTGCTGAATAAATATACATATCAACACATGGTTTTAAAAGTAAAATAAATAAATCCAAGCCAATGTGGCTAAATAAAAATGTGTTATGAGAAATAAGGAAAAAAAACGTAGGGCATTTAAATGATTTAATGAAAATAGTACAGACTCAACATTCCAAATATATAAGGAATGTAACACAGCATGCAAAAAAACAATCAAATTAGCCAAAATTGAAAATAAAAGATTAATTGCAAAGTCAAACCCTAAAAGGTTTTTAAAGTACTATATAAATCCCTGAATAGACCTCACTTTGAGTATGGAGTGCAGTTCTGGGAACCAATCTAAAAAAAAAAACATGGCAGTTCAGAGAAGGGCCACGCAACTAATAATGGGAATGGAGAATTTAAGCTATGAGGAGAGGTTAGTCAAAAGCTGGGTCTGTTTTCGCTAGAAAAAAGGCGCTTGAGAGGTAACATGATTACTTTATAAATATATTAAAGGCCCATATGCAGAGATGGTGGAAGCTCTATTTATTCCAAGATTGTTTGTGCCAAGAAGTCACAATTTAAGACTGGAGGAAAGGAAATTTAATCTCCAGCAGCGTAAATATTTTTTTCACTGCAAGAGCAATCAAATTGTCGAACTCATTACCTAAGAAGGTAGTAAATGACAAAACAACATAAAAATGTTTTAGATACATTTCTGGCTAGAAACATAATTCAGAGATGTGATTGCTTGTGTTAAATGGGTCACCTTATTTTAATGTGATTAATTTAATCTCAACTGGATCTTTTATTATATATTAAGATTTGTATAGGTTGAACTCGATGGATGTCTGTCTTTTTTCAACATCATCTACTATGTTACTATGTTAAATGATTATGCCCAGGTTGCTTTTCTTTATATTTCTTTTTATTTAGGAAACGCATGGTACAAATAACAAGTATACACAGAAATATACATTAAATGATAATACAATCATTATACAAGAGACATATATGTGTATATTAGTAGGATGTCCTCTTTTTAATCCCTTTTGAGTGTGGTATGGATCACTCTTGGACCCTTAGTAGTTGAACGTTAGGGAAGCGTAGGGATTATACAACATGACAACTACACAAAAACATAAATAATTCTAGTTAAACTAACTAGAGGCCTTAGCCTAATCTTCCGGTTACCATCAAGGGGAAACCTGTGTATTATAGGTAAAGGAACTGCCCTTTAAGATTTTTGAGGCCTGTGAATATGAACCTCAATGTTAAATTAGTATAAACTTAGTTGCGCTTTCCTCTTAAAAATTGTATTTATAAAAGTTATAAAGAATAAAAAAATAATTTGCTACCAACAAGGTTTCCTGTAATGTTTGAGTTGCTTTGTAATAAGCGAGGCTTTCCTTTTTTACTTTTATTTTTATCTCCCACTCGACTTTGGCCGCTAGCTACACGGGAGTGGTATATCTCATGAATCCCAAATACAGAGATGATGGTAGCGCTTTTGGCATAAAACCTCATATTATTATTATAGGTAGTGTATCAAGAAAGCTGCTTAGTTCAGGCAGTGTGCATTTGATTAGTACTAGAGGCCATACGGTAGCGTTATAATTAAGTATGTAACGTAAAAAGAAGTATGGTAAACCTAGGTGTTCTAGATAGCAAGTTATGTCCGCTGAGTTCCAGCTTCACTGGAATATAGGCAGTAGCAATTTCCTCAGGGAAAGTGATAGTGGTTAGGCAATAGTTGCATTTGATTCACTGTCCTTGTGATGAAGTCTCTTTGGGGGCCCCAACATACCCCCACATGAAACATATATACATATGTGATGATAATGCTATTGCATAAATCCCTGTACATTACTATTATAGGCAGTCCGTTGAAAAAAATCTACCTAGTTCATGCAGTGGGGCAATTGAATAATATAAAAGGCAATACATTAGAATTATAATTAAATATGTAACCTGAGGAGAGGTATGTTAAACCTAAGTGTTCTAAGTAACAAGTTATGTGCTGGGTTATAACTACCAGTGTTAACTTATAGAAAAATAATTAGTCATCAACAAACTTTACCAGTGTCACTGGAATACAGGTAGTGGTAATGTCCTTTTTGAGAGGTCTCTCTAGCCATCGGGTTCTAGTTGTGAGAACGAATTAGTCTTAGTGGCTATATTGTGTCCCCTTTGTAGAGGTTTGTTAAGGCATTTCAGCGGTGGTGTCGTATTGGGTCCTATTAGAAGCCTTCTCAAAGTATCTACAGGTGTTGCATTACCACAAAGGCTTTCAGAGGTCTCAGGCCAGTGTTCAATCTGGATCACATTCTTCCGTTTCATGCCTACAGATGGGAGGCTCATTTGTGGTCTTGGTGTGTCTTCTCGGGGGCCCCCCAACAAGCCCGCTTTATAAATGGGTTGCAGAAATTGCCTTTCCATTCATTGGGATCCATCCAGGGTATCATGGAATCTGTTAGACATTAGCTGAGCTTTCTGCAAACAATCCCCATCTGGCCTTCTTTTAAGATAGCTGCACAGAGATTCTGATAATGTTGCGCCTAGAGTAGATTTTTGCTCTGTGGTAAGGATGCTCCCCAGGCGCTGTAGTACCTTGTGGTGATAGATAATGGTGGGAAGGTTGGTTTCTGCAGCTTTATCAGAGTTTGTCCCTGCTTTCTTCACACAAAGACATAGTCTCAGCAAGTGATCGGATGGTGCTGAGTCAATGGGGTGCTAAAAGAGCTTTTCCAGTTTTTGCCATTGTATGCTGAAAGTGTTTTATGCTCCTGCTTCTTCAGCGGAGGCCATTTTGATTTTAATGTGTTAATAGCCCTTTTGCGGCCGTCGGCCTTCTCTTTTCCTTGGGGTCCCCTTGTCTTAATGATTTTACTTGTGAAGTTCATGCAGATGTGCCGGTGTGGCTGGCTAAGGCACAATACCTCAGATAAACTGAGGGGGGTAGCGTCGCCCAGCAGTAGCCGCCGCTCTAGGCCCTTATGTTCTGAGTCATGGCTCCAGTTTTATATATACAGCATGGGTTATATGATGGAGAACTCCACTGTATAGTGATGCTCTAAGAGATATATATTGAACTAAGTTGCTGTCAAAAGTTCTCTAAAAAATGGCGGATTAATAGGGATTCCAAAAGAGTTCTGGATGCAACCGTTCCGAGTCGCTGTTCAAACATGCCCCCACTTTTTAAAAAAAAAAAAAATCTTCTCAAAGCTTTGCTTGTCCTTCTAATCAGAGACTGTATAGACCAGGTACAGAGCTTATATGACTTTTGATAAGACTGTTAAATAAATAACAAACTAAAAAGCAAAGTAAGTAGGGTGTGGTACAGGGTTGGAAGTATGAGAATGCCCAACTACAGCAAGTATTTATTTAGTAATAATAGTTCAATTTAAAATGGAATGATTTTTTCTTAAAAAATGTTTATATTTTTTTTGTTTTTTAACAATTGATGTGCAACTTTAATATATCTATCTGTGACTTTGCTGGTAGGCTTCATTTGTAACATACCTTATTTAAAGTCATGGTAAATCCTAGCGTTTGGGAAACGCTAGGATTTACAATCGTAACAAATAAAGGGGACTTTCATTCATGAAGTATAAAATACTTCATTCTGAAAGCCCCTTTATTTGTTAGCAGCGTTTGCTGCGCTGAGCTGCTAAAGTCAGCCCACGGGCAGAACGCTATTTGGTTGAGAGGTGACGTTTCCACCTCTTAGCCAATAGCCGTGCGGGAAATACAGCTTGGCGCCAGGTTTTGCGGTGCCAAGCTGTATTTCCTGCACTGCTATTGGCTAAAAGGTGGAAACGTCACCTCTCAGCCAAATTGCGTTCTGCCGTGGGCTGCCTTTAGCAGCTCAGCGCAGCAAACGCTGCTAACAAATAAAGGGGCTTTCAGAATGAAGTACTATTACCATCACTTTAAAAAACAAACAAAAAAAAAAACAGAAAAATCTGTAACAATGTCTGCAATCACAGAAAGATAAATCAAATAAATAAAGATTAAAAGAAATGGAAAAAGTAAAGTATGAACCACATTCTAGAGCTCAAAATTATTCATGAAACAAAACTCTTAAGTGCATTATAGATTTGGTTATAAATAATTGGAAGTACAACTGGGGAAATTAATTGTGAATTATTATTTCAGATTATTTAAAGATAGGAAAGTTAAGAAGAAGCAAGTTCTTTGTTTTTTTATGTGCCATTTTAGTCAAATGTTCTACCTTTTGATAGGTTACATCACTAATCTTAAAACAAGAAATATTAACACATGTCCTTCACTGCAGGCGATGGATATCAAACTGAGAGCCTGCCTTTTGTATCATCTATCAATTTCTAAGATTTTAAATATTAATGTTTTAACATTGCTCGTAAATTTATCTTTTGAAAGCTTGTAATATTCTGGGCTTTCAGTGATTAATGCCTATATATTTCAAAATAACACACACATACATAGATAAATACTTAGATATAAATAAAGAAAAATAGATAGATAGACGGATAGATGTGTAAGCGTTATCACCATATTTATATATCTAAATGCTTTATTTTTAGATAATATTAAAAATATGCAAAAAAATAAGACCTACAATTAAACTAAAAACTTGTTATATATCACCTTGATAGCTTAAATGAATCTGTAATCTGTGAAGAAGCAATGGTAGCCTAAATTAAGAAAATAAAGTAAAAAAAACAGTATTAAAAATGATGAGGTTTTGAGTATATGTTTGTATGCATCCATGAACATGTGTAGATACTGTAATATGTAAAGATTGATTCACAATGAGTACATGCCTGATTGGCTTAGAATGGTAAATACTGTATATACATTGACTACAGCTATTTAATTTTTTATGCATTCTATAAATAACCAGAAACCTCCCATGGGTGCATAGGCAGTCGGTTTGTCACGGACTTACACCTAGTGACCTGCGCTCTGAATAAAAAACATGCTGTTACATTGCTTTAGCGTGAACTGCAAATGCCTCTAATAAACTGTTAATTGGCTCAACTGTTATGCTGCATGCAAATGAGCTTAATTACATGAAATACCAAATATTGGAAAACAAACTTCTAGACCTTAATTTAATCTAATTTTTAATTCATTTTAAATTGTATGTAATGAATGAGTTTGTCTTAGGCCTGAAAATTCACAAATGGGAAAAAAGGTTGTTAAAACAATTTATTGTTAGTAATATGTTTATGGGTACATTCAGTAAGGGTGATAGTTATAGCAGTATGTAATATATGGACAACATTTTGCCAGCTATATAGCCATAATAGCTTAGATCAGATGTTTGGGATCTGCAGCCTAATTAAGCCAGATGTATGGCCAGATGAGACCTTGCATCAGACGCATATCCCAGCCTCATTATTGCAGTTGCATTTGCAGAGACATTTGTGTGTCCTCAGATCAGGGCCCCTGCCGCACACTTTTTGGAAAAGCTGTATGTCCTAATGACACCCCAGATTATTCTTTAGACTAGAATACCTCCTAACATTTCCTGGAGGCCCTCCGGGATTCAAAATTTTAATTTTGTGGGCGGGCTGTGTTGTGAAGGAAATAGTCATGGACGGATAGGGTTGTGAAGGCATGTCTTGATGGTAAGTGGGCATATCTGGGTGGACAATGGGCATGGCAAATATAATCACTTAAAAACAGGAGAATCTATGGATGTGGGCAGGTAATAGGGCGGAATGGTTGGCAAGCACGTATAAACCTTGGTGATGCATTTAACATGTAGCCTACTTATACAGATATATTCCCAAATGAGACTTCAGTTGAATGTAAAAAAGCAAACAAATAAAATTAAAAAAATATCCCACTGATGTCACATATCTTGGTGATTACCTTTTTTTCATTCCTGATTCATTGTATACTTTGATTTCACATTATTCCTCTTCCTGTTAAAGGTTACTTCTTAAAGAAATATTGTACTGTACATTTTCTCCTTTGTAATGTGTTCCTAATGATTCCTTTTATTTATTGGAATCATTTACCTTTATTTCTCATTTGAAATAGCTAACCAATAGAGCACACTTAGTTTACTTCTATTATCAAATTTACTTCACTCTCTTGGTATCCTTAGTTGAAAAGAAGGAAGTTGCACATGTCATCAGCACTATATGGCAGCTTTATTTCAAGAATGTTATGCATTTTCAAAAGCACTGGCAAAAGTGTTTCCTGCCATGTAGTGCTCGAAATTCACACTACCAAATTTGATGATTTAAAGGGCCATTAAACCCCAAAAAAATATTTCATGATTCAGATAGAGAAAACAATTTTAAACAACATTCCAATTTATTTCTATTATCTAATTTGCTGCAATCTTTAGATATCCTTTGTTAAAGAAATAGCAATGCACAATGGTGAGCCAATCACATGAGGCATCTATCAGAAGCTACTGAGCCTATCAAGATATGCTTTTCAGGAAAGAATATCAAGAGAATGAAGCAAATTAGATAATTGAAGTAAATTAGAAAGTTGTTTAAAATGGTATTCTCTATCTAAATCATGAAAGAAAAAAATTGGGTTTAATGTCCCTTTAAGTGAATTAGAAACTTTTTTTCAATTGTTTGCTCAGTCTAAATTATGAAAGAAATGTTTGGGGTTTCATGTCCCTTGTAATATATCCACGGGTCCTAGCTTGTTTTAGAGTATTCAACCCCAATACCTGGGTCCACTTCTTGTCTGACATTCCAACACAGCCACATGATAGTGACAGCTTCAAATGATCAAGCAAAACATTCTTGAACAATGCGTCTTTGCTATGCAGACATGCTGTTACGGAATCTATCCTACTGTCAATAAAATACAACTTCCTAGTGAATTCTTCATTTACATTACAGAAAAGTGAGAAATCTTATAGTGCTTGTTTTGGTTGAGGTATTTGCAGCAGAAATACTAAGGTTCTTATGCAACTTTACAGATCACTAGTAAGGGCTTATCTTCAGTATTTTGTGAACTTCCAGAGGCCATATCTCCAGAAAGATATAAACAAAGTGGAATCTGTTCACTTAAATGATACACAACCAAAAATAAAACGTACCAGGAAAGGCTCAATTACCTAAATATGTTTAGCTTAGAGGAGAGAAGGGAAATATGTGATACGACAAGGATTTTAAGTGGCTTAGTAAAGCTGAGGTTGTGAGTACTTTTCATAAAAAAATCAAGAACAAGGGGTCATGATCTTAAAGGCACATAAAACAGGTTGAGATCTGTGCATATCTTGTTTTATGTCCCTTTACCCTTAAGGGTAGTAGATTCAGGAATAACTTACAGAAAGGGTGATTGATTCATGGAATAAACCTCCATTAGAGGCAGTAAGAACAAACAATCTGGGGGGACTTCAAGAATTTCTTAGATAAGATTAGGCGGCTGTCCTACCAATTAGATAAGTTTACACTTTTATGAAATTTTGGACAAACTTCTTGGGTTTATGATTCTTCTCTGCAGTCAAAATTGTCCCACTGGTGTTTTTTGGGTGGAACCACGACTGGAGTGGGGGTGGGGCTTGTTGAAAGAAGGGCTGGGGCATAATGTGAGAATAGATTTGCAGGGTGAATGAGAGCATGTTCTTTTTCTTTACTATAATGGTCCTTTTGCACATAAATAAATACACATATTCACACAGGGACATACTGACCTATTGGGAATTGGTTAATGACCAACAATACTAAGGGGTAGATTTAACAAGCAGAGAATGCTGCTTTCTACGCTCAAAGTGTCTGGCTCACCGTAAACGAAAGTTAAGAAGCAGCGGTTGAAAGACCACTGCTCCTTAACTTGTCCGCCACCTTTTAGGTGGCAGACAGCAATCATCCCGATCCGATCAGGATGATTGTCACCCCCTGCTATTGGCTTATTGGCTGCGAATGTGCAGGGGGGTGGTATTGCAAAAGCATTTTAGAGGAAATGCTTGTGCAATGTTAATCGCCAACAGCGAATGCTGTCGGCATTTAGCGACGTCGGGCGGAAATGATTCACTACAGCTAATCATGTCCGCCCGGCACTTGGTAAATCTACCCCGTCTCTATTTCACATCAATCTGACAGCGACCATTTAAACAAGGTCAATGTTAGATGTAGATTTGGGTGTGTTGCTATTGTTAGCATATGCATTGGCAAGGTTTGCTGGCGGCACCCATCAATGACCCTCCCAGTACTTAAATCAGTTTGGTTTGATGAAAAAGGTCTGTGGCTGGACTGGGGGCTGGGTGAAGGGGCTCTTATTTTTTTTTCCCATAGTCCAAAGGGTTGTTAGTCTCAGTTGTCAGTTTGCCCCTGTATACACACGCACGCACACATACACACACACATACACACACACATACACACACATAAACACACATACACACACACACACATACACACACACATATACACACACGTACACACACACATACACACACACATAAACACATTTACACACACACACATACACACACACACACATACACACTTGACCCCTTCCAATCCTTGACTCTTTAACCCTTCCCCCAAAACAAATTTCTTCAATAACCTTTTCACTTTTATTAAAGGGAAATTCAACCTAATTTTTTCATTCTTGATTCAGATAGAGTAGACATTTTTAAAGGGACACTATACCCAAATTTTTTCTTTTGTGATTCAGATAGTGCATACAATTTTTTTTGTTTGTTTTTTTGTTTCAAAAGACAGTTTCCTTGTTTTGTTCTATGTTACCTATACAAATCAGATTCCTTCAGAAAAAAACAGGAAACATACAGATAATAGCTTTAATTTGCAGAAAATCCCTTAAATGATAAAAAGCCACTATTACAAAATGTATAATATAATTTATATAAAGTGAAAGACAAAAATTAATATTATTCACTTTGTTCTAAATGTTGAGATCACATATTTTAAGATGTCATATTATGTAACATTAACTCACTCTTCCAAAAGACAAAAAGTTATATAATATACTCATGTTTACAGATATAAGAAGTTCAAAACCAGAAGTCTAATTTAATGTTTTGTTATTATGAATGTGCCTCCTCAGTTAACACCTAAATAATAAACAAGTTATAACCAAGATACATGGACAAAATATGTGCCAAATGACATAGAAGTACAGCACTTCATCGATCTTCTGTACTCTTGGTTAAGTCATCATTGACTCAATTAAAAAAAAATGTCATTAGGACACTGCTTGAAATTGCTTTGATCCGCTAATCCATTATATGTTATTCACAATTAATTATGCATTACTGGTCTATAAAGCTGCCTGGAGGGTTCCCTTTAATATCATTGCAAAATGTCAAGTAATATTGAGGTGTCAACCTCAGCTGCTTTCAGAGCATCTGACAGGCACTTTATAGTGGCTTTACTACCCATCTGCCATCTCCACATAATTAGTCCTTCCAACACTTGTGAGCTTACACTGTAGGGATGGTGAGTTTTGCACCTATACAGTTGGTCATAGTTGAGTCCCAGATGCATTAGTATCTGCTCCCACTCTGATACTAATTTTACAGCCAAGCGATTGAGCTGCTTATTAGTGGGAGAGCTGTTGAGGACTCTTGCTGTGAGCTCTACATTGCTTTTTGGAGGAAGATCTACAATCTTGCATTCCCTTTCAAGGGTTTCACGCACCCATGGAAACTCTGTCAAGGAGTCCAAGAAAATATTAAAAGCTTTTGGACCACGTGTGGAGAGGTGATCAAGGAGCTCATGGTCCTCCTCTGGCTGGTAGTCTGAGAGCAGATGTCCTCTAGTTGCTCCTCTGTAATAACCCCTTCTTGGAACAGGTACTGAGGAGCAAGTCCATCAGCTAGGCCCTCGGTACACAACTGGAGGCACAGCCTCCTCAGCAATTGCTTGTGTCTGGGATCCATCATCTAAAACCTTCTCGAATGACAGCAACCAGACAGGATTTCTTCAAAAAAGGTCAAATTTATTGACGTTTCGGGGAGTAAACTTCCCTTCTTCAGAACATCAAAGTGCATACAATTTTAAGCAACTTTCTAATTTACTCAAATTATCATTTTTTCTTCATTCTCTTGTTATCTTTATTTGAAAAAGAAGGCATCTAAGCTAAGGAGACAGACAATTTTTAGTTCAGAACTCTGGATAGGACTTGTTTATTGGTGGGTGAATTTATCAACCAATCAGAACGAACAACCCAGGTTGTTCACCAAAAATGGGCCGGCATCTAAACTTACATTCTTGCTTTTCAAATAAAGATATCAAGAGAATGAAGAAAATTTGATAATAGGAGTAAATTAGAAAGTTGCTTAAAATGTCATGCTCTATCTAAATCACACACAAAAAATTGGGTTCAGTGTCCCTTTAAACAACTTTTCATATTACTTCTATTGTCGATTTATTTTTGAAAGATTGCTCAAAATTGTATGCTTTATCTGAATCATGAAGGAAACATTTTGAGTTTCATGCCCTTTTAAGCTTTAACTCACAAGTCATTCATTATTTCAACAGCACTTTAAGATGTATTTAAATGCACAATAGCAAGAGTTAAAAATAAAATACTTGCAGTACTGGGCTAAGGGGCATATTCATCAAACTCCGTATGGAAACAGAAGATATGAAACAGCAGACTAAAGACCGCTGCTCCATAACCTGTCCAATAAGGGTGGCGGACAGAAATCGAAATAAATCAAATCGATCGAATACGATCGGGTTGATTGACACCCCCTTCTAGCAGCCGATTGGCCACAAATCTGCAGTGGGCGGCAATGCACCAGCAGTTCTTGTAATGATGCAATGATAAATGCCGAGAGCGTATGCTGTCAGCATTTATCGATGTGCAGCAGACATGATCCGTTATATCGGATCATGTCCGCTCGCACAATCATAAATATGCCCCTATGTGTTAATGTTTATGAGAGACAGAGCACAAAATAATGCACCATGGATAGTAATCTGGCCTTAAATCTTTAATTTTGTGATGTAAAAAATGTAAGGCTAGATTACAAGTGGAGCGCTAATTGATTGTACGCCCACAAATGACCAAATTTGCCCGATTGCTGGGCGTGCGATAAATAACCAGCCATTACAAGTGGCTGGTTATTGATACCACAAGCTCTTGGTAGCAATTAGCGCTTATTAACTTAACCAGAGATCAGATCTCTTGTTAATTTTATAAATGTCCACCAAACCCCCCGCCCCCCACCACCAATTAATTTTGATATACTTTATGAAAAAGAAAGATAGTAACATCTTTACTTTTTAATAAAATAACTGCAAGAAGAGTTTTTGGGGTCTAAAGGGAGCGGGTGTGGGGCATTATGGGAACTGTGTGTTCCCAGTAAATATAAATGTATATGTATATACTCATATTAACACTTAAATATATATGTATATATTCATATACATATACAATTTGCTGCCATCGCTGCTCGACTTACCCAGTTTGTTTTGACAGGTTCTCGTGCCATGTATGACAGCATGAGAACGCGGCTCCTATTTGAGCCTTTGGAAGTGCGCTTTCGTGAGCACAACCCTTCCCAGCAATGTGAATGCAAGCTCGTGTTCGTATTGCTGTCAACTTATAATGCAAGCACACATTAGCGTGCTCTGGTATTACTCAGTGGAGCACAAATATCACTTTCACAAAAGCGATATTTAGAGCTCCACTTGTAATCTGGCCTGTAATGTAGTCTATTTATTTTTCAAACTTTTGCTGTAATTTGAAAAAAAAAAAGTCTTAAAAATCCCAATAGGTGAATTTTTTTTGTCCAACTGAAATTTATAACGCTAAAAAAAATAAAGTATTTTATAATATATGATAATGATTTATCTTTCATTTTTCTTTATGACCCAGAAAACAGAATTAATTAAAGAATCTTGAGAAAATCCCACTAAGACAATTTTTCAAAATGGCCCAGAGCAACTTCATTAATTTACGGTCACAACTGTATATTGAAAAAATCATAAATAAACCATAAATAAAATGTATCCATATAAAATATTTGCTATGATAAATACATTTGTGATTTTCTGTCATAAGTACTAGTATCACTGGATATTAAAATGTTTTGTTATTAAAGTTCAATACTATATTTTATTAAAAAGGAAAGAACGTTAATGGATACATATGAAGCCATTTGCAGAACCGGTCTGTCCAAAGGGATTCTAAGTCTGCAGAATGCAATTACCGGGATATGATTTTATTATATTGAAGGTAAGTCATTTTCATGTGTCAGTCTAAAATACAGAAAAGTCAGTACAAAGCAATCTCTTTCCTTAGATGTGTGGAAAACCTTTTTCAAAGATGTTCCTGATCACAAATAATTTATTTGTAAAATAATTTACATGTACAATAAAAACTAACACAGGGCATAGTTAGTGAAAGCTTTAGAAAAAGGTCTGAATATTTTATCAGATTTCCAAACACAGCACATTTTATCCATGCGAGAATAAGAATATAATGAGAAAAGCAAACACCTAGCTTAGCAAAGTTTAATAGGAAAGTTGAGAGAATGAAATCTCTAGTGCAATATTTTTTATTTTTTTTTAAAGGGCTCTACTTTAGAAATACTGATGTACTGGATAAGTGGAACGAGAGCTAATATGAATGTGATGTTATTCAAGTATGTAAACAGATATAAGAAGGGTCTATTGGGCATATTTATCAAGTTCCGTATGGAGTTTGAAGCCCCGTGTTTCTGGCGACCGCTGCTCCATAACCTGCCGGCCTGCTCTGAGGCGGCGGACAGACATTGCCGAAAATTAACCCCATCCAAAATGATCGGGTTGATTGACACCCGCTGCTGGCGGGCGATTGGCCACAAACCTGCAGTGGCCATCGTTGCACCAGCAGTTCACAAGAACTGCTGGTGCAATGATAAATGCCGACAGCGTATGCTGTCGGCATTTATCGATGTGCGGCGGACATGATCCGCAATATCGGATCATGTCCGCTCGCACATTAATAAATAGGCCCTTATAACTCTGCTAATTCAGCCTCTAGTGTGTTTCTAAGTTCTATAGTATACTTTTTGTGCACTGATAAACATAAAAAACACTCTTAAAAGCCCTGTTCCAGGTTTGGAGGTTCTCATGTGAACCGTCCAACCAGTCCCTTCCCCACCATTTAAACACAATTACAGTAAATGAAATAGAGATAGGACTAGATTACAAGTGGAGCGATATAGTTTGCAATGTGTTAGCATGTTTTCAAGGCAGTTTGCACTCAAATTAAATTCCATTCGTAAAACAAGTTAAAAGTGAATGCAAACAGGCAATCGCGATTTACACTAGAATGATTACAGGGACATCAGAGCTCTTGTTAACGGTTACGCTCAAATAAAAATTTGCACAAAACACATCAAAAATACATTAAACAGTAACCAGTGTCTGGTAAAAATTATTTTAAAAAATTTAATAAAAAAGTTATGAGGGCTCAAAGATATGAGGTATCCTCCATGCATGCCAACTCGTTCACAACTATACTTATATAATTGAGCTTATTATCTGGAACATGCATTCTTGACAGTGAGTTCAGTAATAGTATTTGAAATGTGATACAAAAATGTGTTGTGATAGTCAAGCAGTTTTTGGTTTTTGGCTTTATAGAGTAGATAGGGCTTTTTAAGAGCAGTTGAAAACCTATTTGATAGTGCTTGAATCAGCCAAATTGCACTATTGTTATCGTGCCAAATCAAAAAATGGCTCCCCAAAAAAAAACACTTTTCAAGTGCTAACTGCCTGTTTCCAAAATAAAAGCTGTGAGGTCTCCTAAAACTGACACATACAATAGCCTATTCACACCTCTTAAAGTTACAGCAAAGCTCTATCGATGGATTCCCTTTGTTCACTCAGCAAGGAAAATACTAATTTACATTGTTTCTGACAAGAGGTCATAATTTAAGGTTGGAGGAAAGGAGATTTAATCTCCTGCAACGGAAACGTTTTTTCACTGTAAGAGCAATAAAATTGTGGAACTCATTACCAAAGGAGGTAGTGAATGCCAATACCATAGATACAATTAAAAATAGTCTGGATAAATTTCTGTATATAAACAAAATTCATAGATATGATTGCTAGTATTAAACGGGTCACCTTTTAATGGGGTTATTTAAGCTTAACTGGAGCTTTTTGTAAGTATTTTAGATTTGTATAGGTTGAACTCGATGGACTTCAGTCTTTTTTCAACCTTATCTACTATGTTACTATGTTACTATGTATGTTACATGTGCAACATTAACCTATTGTCATCACAATACACAATACACCCTCAATATGAATGCCCTATATATCTTAGCAGGGTGGATAAACACTTCAGGTAGACAGTGTACTTTTTTTATATAGCTATTTCACAAAAAATATTTTAAACTATTTTTATTTTTCTTGTTTGTTAAAGGCCCAGTTTCATTTTGGCATGAAATGGACATTAAACTGCCGTGCACAACTACAAATGAATAGTAACTACTCACTATTTTATTGCATTTCATCCTGTTCCTGCAGCTGTCTTCTAATCAGTTTTCCTTTTTTAATAGCTTAAAGGTGCCAGATACTAAAGCTCCGCCTCTTTGCACTAGTGGCTGCCATCTTGAAGCTCGAGTATTCTTACAGCCTCTGACAGAAACAGTGTAATGGCGGCGCCCAGTATGAAGAAGTGGAACTTTGGTATTTGGCGCCTTTAAACTATTAAAACAGGAGAACTGATTTGAAAAGAGCTGCTGGAACAGGATAAAATGCAATTACATAGTGAGTAGTTACTATTCTTTTGTAGTTGTTCACAGCAGTTTAATGTCTCTTGAACTGTACAAAAAATGGTGACAGCGAATTTCTATGCAAAAAAAAATTAGAATTTTTTTTTTCAATATTTTTACTTCTTTTAAACTGTCTTGCCTTGCTGCTTGGTGTCTTTCTAAGAGACCCATGTATGAGATTGTGCAATTCTAAACAGGTTTTTATAGGGGACAATCCTCCATGCACGCTAAGTCCAAACTCGTTCACAACACTACTTATTTTATTGAGCTTGTCATCTGGAACGTGCATTCTTGACCATGAGTTGAATAATAGTATTTGAAAAGTGATACAAAAATTCAGTTTTTGGCTATATAGGGTACATAGGGCTTTTTTAGAGCAGCTTTTTTAGAATCAGCCAAAATTGTGCTATTGCGATTGTGCCAAATCAAAGAGTGGCCGAAAACGCAGCTCCCAATAGATTGTGATTGAGGCCTAAATTTTAAAGAACTTAAAGTCCACCATCTATAAAAAATCATAAAAGTTTACAGTCATCTTTCTTCAAGAGGCAGCAACAAGGTCATCTTCAATAAACATCTCCATCCCAGTTGCTGTCCGGTTTCTCCTTGTTAAACTCACTTATTTATAAGAGTTGGATGGACTTGTGTTGACTAAATGTAATAGAGAGTTAAACAAGAAGAAGCCTTACCTTGCAGAAGAATTGATTGAAGAGTACCCCTGTAAAGGGAGATTTTAGTTATTTTAAAAGTAATGCAGTAACTGTGCATGCCTGAAGTCACACCCCCTACCTTGATAGGCTGGTACTCACCTCTTGTCGTTACAATGAAACAGACAGGTAGGCGTAAACATAACCAATAGAATTCATGACTAGAATTCCAATAGGAAAACGCTACGACACAAGATCCCTAGTGATTGACAATTTAAAGCGTCCAAGCCGCTAGCTCTATATAAATTTATTTAAATTAGCCATGTGCCTAACGTGATATATGTCCATAGAATAAGATAAATTGATTGTGGTATTACCAGCCATCAAAGGTCCAGTGGACATAGATATGCGCAGGTACCAAAATATGAAAATACTAAAACAACAATAATCACTAAAATGCAAGTGAGGATTATCGCCCCCACAGCAGGAAATAAAAAATATATATCAATAATATTGCTATTGTAAAATGATGATACTTCCTATATTCCTAGCGGACACAATCTCCATTCGTATGGAAATACAATACAATTAATTTATAAAATATCTCTAAAAACGATAAATACAATAACAAAATGCATATGTATCTGTCTGTATATATAACAGCATCCCATACATATTCACATTAATGATTATAAATGTTTATATCATCACTAAAAATACAATTCATACACAAAATATATAAACAAATATATTGATTAACTAAAAGCTGCCATGCCAATATTCTCATTTAATCCATATCTGGTGAGGGTTTGGAGCTTCCAAATCCATAAAGTCTCCCTTTGTCTTAATCTAAGATATCTATTACCCCACACACACACACACTTCTTGGGAATAAATTCAATGGGCTTAATACTCAGTGAATTATCTGGGTCAGTATGATTGCACACTATGTGTCAAGGGATACTATTCTTGAGAGAGGATATTTTAATGTTTCTAAAGTGCTCACTCAACCTCTTTTTTATGGGTCTTGAGGTCCTGCCTGTATATTGAATTCCACATATACAGCACTCTAAGAGGTATACATCAAATGGGGTATCACAAGTGACTCTAGAATTAATAGAAAAATATTCTTTAGTAACATATGGTGAAAAATTGTTAGTTCCTGTCTTAATGTATTTACATAAATAAAACATAGATTTTTTCATAACCACTTTACTGGGGGCTAGTTGATTTTCAATGTTGGTGCTCTCCTAAATGTGTACTAGGAGAATTGCCCACTAGATTTTTTTTTAAATGTTTGGATCAGTCAAATTATAAAAAATAAAATTTTGATCCCACTAAAGATTTTATCAAATTGCTTATAAAACTATTTGATGGGGCCTTCCAGGAGGGGATCCTTACCAAGAAAGAAAAAGACTTTTTGACTCCTTGTTATCCGAGTCTGGCATAATACTATTATTTGCTCAAGATTCATAAGTCCTTGGTAGACCCTCCAGGTAGGCCCATCATTTCTGGAATTGACAATTAAACATGTAATTTGTCACATTATGTGGACCAATTTTTAAAGAAATTTTTGATCACCTTACCCTCATATATTAGGGATTCAGCAGATCTTATTACAAAAATTGAGAATTTAAAAAGGGGGGATAGAGAATTGATATGGCTCACTTGCGATGTGTCTGCCATATACTCCAATATTGCTCATACATTGGGATTGGAAGCAGTCAAATATTTTTTAAAGCAGGATTTACATATGCAAGAAAATCAACTTGTGTTCCTTCTAAAATCCATTCTTTTTGTATTGGAACATAATGATTCAGAACTTTATCAAAGCGCCAACTTAAGAAGGCCGGGTCTTGGATACACTAACACTTCACAAATGGATTTTGGTATATTTATTTTGATACAATGAAAACAATAATAACCAGTGAAATTCCAACAGTGTGCATATACGTTTTTGGTTCAATCTTGTATTTAAACAATATTGGTAGCTAAAATTGGTAAATGGTTTATTTTAAAAAATCCTTCTTAAAATCTTTAAAATTAAAACGATCTAAAATCTAAAAGTCCCTCATGGATCCATGTTAACAGTCTAATAGTTCTTCCAACCTTTCATTGGATTAAATATATTGTTAACACTAATAATTTCTAATTAAATTTCTGACGGTTTGGAAAGCTTCCTTAAGCAAAGCACTGAGTTGGGATAGCTTTAATATTCCAAGTAGTGCTTTCCACGTGGTAAGTGGGGAGCGACAAAAAATAGCTTTCAATGTCTCCTATTATCAGTATCAATCCGGTTGTTGTTAAAATACAAATCAACAGTGGTGTAAAAATAAATAAATGAATAGACGTTATTAAATACCGGTGTTCAGTGATGCAAATAATATATATATCGTGTGACAATTTCAAAATTAAACTAAATGTTAAGGTGACTTCTTAAAATCAGTATGAAAATCTTTCAAAAACGTGCTAAATATTCCTTTCAAAAACGTGAAACAGAGAACAAAGTATAATCCTCAAGTGAAAAAATATATATATAAAAAATAAAAAATACACTTGTGAACAATAGTCTTCAATTATGTGCTGATTCCAAAACTGTATAAAACTGTATAAAAAATGTAAAAAATGTAAAAAATACTAAACAAAAAATAGTCAATAAAAATAGTCAGTGAAAATAAGTGATGTTGTGTGAAAGTCAGAAACCTTGCTTGCAAAAAATGTCCTCACAATCCTATGCGTGCGAGATTTTTCAGGCAGCCCTGGGTCCCTTTGCCCTCAAGTGTATGGTCCCTCAGCTTTTTCAAGCCTTTGTTCCCTCTCCTTGCTAGCTCGCGGTCCCTCTGCCGAAAAAGTATATAATAGTGTAGATTGCTACAAATATATGGATAATATGAAATAACACTTACCAGCCAACGCGTTTCGGTCCAGAATGACCTTTCTCAAGACTGGTTTTACCTATACTGCCGGGCATTTAAATACCCTGATGTTAATGACCTTTCCATAGCACCGGAAGTGTTTGTTTAACATCTCCGTTTTTAAGTCATTCTAACAAATGTTTTTATCTGTAATATCTTGTATTATCCTCCTAATGTTTGCAAAACTAAGAAACTTCTGTGTATTCCTTTAATTATTAGGTTATTTTTTAACCGATTTTTGTCCTTTTCTATTGGCTATTCTGGTGGCCTAAATTCCACCTGTGATTCGCTGTTCTTGGGGGTGTGTGAAAACTATGTTCCCTTATTGGATGGTTTGCCGTGTGTTTTTGTTTATACTTCCTTACGGTGTCATTATAACGAATGTCTATGACTATAGTGTTGCAATTGTTTGCAGTAAGAAACAAATAGTAGAGGCTTTTATATATTCATTTCCTAGGTTATTTTACAACCCGATTTTTGTCTATTTCTATTGGCTATTCAGATGGCCTAGATTTCTCCTATCATTCGTTGTTCTTGGGGGTGTGTGCAAAATATGCTTTCCTATTGGATGATTTGCCGTGTGTATTTACTTATATTTCCTTATGACACATGGATCAAAATATCGCTACAAAAAACCGCTTTTTCATCTACTTTAGTTATATTCTTAATACTCATGAACTTTTCAATATGTTATTACCTCGTCATTTGTGAACTTATTGATTTATTAGGGTTTAGTTAGTTAGCTATATTGCTCCTTTACTAACTACCCTCAGGGGTGTACGCCTTATGGGTTTTCCTATTGGGTGTTTAGACCCATTTGTGTTCTTCCCTATTGGGTATTCAAAACTATAGACGTCAATCTATTTCCCTATATGCCAATAAGTTCCACTTTCTTCATAGTGGAAAATCGCCACAAGTGAAACAAAAAGCTTATTTTTATTAGTGGTCTTTGGATGTATATTAAATGAGTCTGCGAAGTTAACATACCCTTTTGTTTTCATTCTAAAAGAATGTTTCTCAACTTGAATGTTTCTCAAGTTAACTGACCCTTATGTTAAATTCTAAAAGACTGTTTCTCAACTCCTAAAAGAATGTTTCTCAACTTGAATACTTTCATGAATTTACCTTATTTCCTAATATTGCTTACAAAAATGAGATCGATTTTCTCTATAATAAGTATAATCAGTCTAATCCGCACCCTTCAATTCTGATATTCGTTCTGAATCTTTATTCATCCACCAGTTTTTGCTGTCAACAATGTATTTGACTCTTTGTCTGCCGGTTCAAGTTATCCGAGCATGAAAACTTAATATTGGTTTGTCCTAAACACTATTCGTTATGATTGGTTAGTTTTTCCTTTATCCATATGTGGTATTCGGTTTTCTATCTTTAAATTGACTTTGTACAATCCATATATTTATATAAAAAACGCTCCTAAAAGCTTCACTCTAGTGCCCGTTTTCTATAGTTCTCATGCTCCTCCTATTTCTAAGAGGTTCTATATGTGATTATTGGTATACAATGTGTTAAATATTTGAGTGATGGTCTGTATATTTAAATGTTTAACACAGTCTTCTTTGGGAGTATTTTAATCAATAATTAGTTATTAGCATAAACAGAGAGAACATTTCCGCT
This sequence comes from Bombina bombina, assembly GCF_027579735.1. Lineage (NCBI taxonomy): Eukaryota > Metazoa > Chordata > Amphibia > Anura > Bombinatoridae > Bombina > Bombina bombina. The sequence goes on from NC_069509.1 coordinate 70,552,500, forward strand.
TTAAATTTATGTGCCTACAGGAATTAGGATTAGTGTCTTCATATACACAATGGGACTTTCATATAGTGTGTTTGGTAGCCCCAAATATTGTGAGTTCCTCTTACACCTAGTGAGAGATATATCTTTTTTATATATCAAGTAAGAGATATATTCTTTATGTAAGTTGTAAGTTATTCCTTGATATTAAGTTAGGTTGAGTGTGGTAAGATGGATTTCAAATATTAGAAAATAAATCCATGGAAATGTTTATTTTGATTTAGATCAATGTGATCGGACACCCAATCATTTTCAGATCTATCCCTTTTGTTTTTCCTGGTCTTTCTTTCTGCCAGATAGGATAAGTGTGGTTTGGAATTGGTCACTAGATGGGATCTACGAGGTGAGGGGGTTTGGAATTTAGGTTCTTCTATCCAAGGAGTTCAAACGTATCCCTTAAAGTTGATGTTTGGCCATTCTCAGTTCAAGTACAGGAGATGAGCCTGCCAAAGAGTTCAAACGTGTCCCTTTAAGTTGATGTTCAGCCATTCTCAGTTCAAATTCAGGAGGTGAGCCAGATCCTCTTTGTTGTTCAACCCTCTTGGGTAAAGACAGTCCATATGGAATATCCATTTGGATTCTTCTGTCAATAACTTTTTTCCATGGTCTCCCCCTCTCCAATTGGTAGGGACTTTCTGTATCCCTATATATTTCAAGGTTTTAATGTCTCCCTGATGTTTTTCGGAGAAATGTTTATAGAGGGGGGTTTCTTTGTTAAGTTTTTCGATACAAAGAATATGTTCCCGTATTCTGTCCCTTAGTGGCCTTGATGTTTGTCCAACATATTGCAGGCCACAGGGACATTGGATTAAATAAATGACATTTTGGTCGTGGCAGCGAATCAAATTTTTAATTTTATATTTCTTCCTGCTGTTGTTCGATTGGAATTCTGTTGTTTTTATACCACTCTTACATGCTTTGCATGTGTGGCATGGGAAAAAACCTCTTACTACTTTCCCAAATGGGTCCTTTATTTCATGTGGTTTTTTCTTTTGTGTACTGGGTGCCAATGTGTTCTTCAAATTATTGGCCCTTCTGTACACGAAGCTTGGTTTTGGTGGTAATTTATCTCCTAGGATGTCATCATCTTTAAGGATATTCCAATATTTTCTGAAGATATCTTCAATGATCCGGCTGTTCTGGCTATACTCCGTTATAAGAGGTACATGTATGGTCTCCTCATCATTATTTTTTGTCTTTTCTTTATATCTGGTTAGATTTCCTCTGTCGATCTTTCTTATTTCTTCTATTTTCTGGTCCAATGTTTCTTCATTGTACCCTCTGTCTATAAACTTCGCCTTTATTACTTGCGCTTGTTCTTCCCACTTTAAGGGATCTGAACAATTTTTTCTCATTCTAAGGAGCTGCCCCTTGGGTATGTTCTTTTTCCAGTTGGTATGGTGACAGCTTGTTTGGTGGACATAGTTGTTACTGTCCACCTTTTTGAAGTAAGTTGATGTTTCAATTCTCCCCTCTTTTACCTCGATATTCAAGTCAAGATATGTGAGTGCTGTCCTACTCCATTCATAAGTGAAGTGCAAATTGGCTTCATTTCCATTCATGACATTCATAGTGTGTTCCAAATCTTCTTGTGACCCTTTCCAGATCATTATGATATCATCAATATACCGGCGATAGAGGACTAGGTCTGCGCCTGCTGGGCATGATTCCCAGAAGATATCTTCCCATTTGGCCATATACAGATTCGCATAGCTAGGCGCAAACCTAGTCCCCATCGCCGTACCACACACCTGTCGATAAAACTTTCCATTATTACAGAAATAATTGTGATGTAATATGTAATGGATGCTGTCCAGGATAAAATCACATTGTTTTGATGGAATCTCTATATCCTTCTCCAAGTAGAATCTCACCGCTTTCAGACCCTCTTCGTGGGGTATGCTGGTATAAAGTGCGGTTACGTCACACGTCACCAGTATGTAGTTTTCCTCCCAAGTTATGTTTTCCATGAGGTTAATTATCTGAGTCGAGTCCCTTAGATAAGAGGGTCGTTCTTTTACATGTTTTTGCAGACCAATAATATCAGGGATTGGCTCGTTGAGTAGCAATCTGTCTGAGTATGTCGACCGACACCTGCAAAAACATGTAAAAGAACGACCCTCTTATCTAAGGGACTCGACTCAGATAATTAACCTCATGGAAAACATAACTTGGGAGGAAAACTACATACTGGTGACGTGTGACGTAACCGCACTTTATAGCAGCATACCCCACGAAGAGGGTCTGAAAGCGGTGAGATTCTACTTGGAGAAGGATATAGAGATTCCATCAAAACAATGTGATTTTATCCTGGACAGCATCCATTACATATTACATCACAATTATTTCTGTAATAATGGAAAGTTTTATCGACAGGTGTGTGGTACGGCGATGGGGACTAGGTTTGCGCCTAGCTATGCGAATCTGTATATGGCCAAATGGGAAGAGATCTTCTGGGAATCATGCCCAGCAGGCGCAGACCTAGTCCTCTATCGCCGGTATATTGATGATATCATAATGATCTGGAAAGGGTCACAAGAAGATTTGGAACACACTATGAATGTCATGAATGGAAATGAAGCCAATTTGCACTTCACTTATGAATGGAGTAGGACAGCACTCACATATCTTGACTTGAATATCGAGGTAAAAGAGGGGAGAATTGAAACATCAACTTACTTCAAAAAGGTGGACAGTAACAACTATGTCCACCAAACAAGCTGTCACCATACCAACTGGAAAAAGAACATACCCAAGGGGCAGCTCCTTAGAATGAGAAAAAATTGTTCAGATCCCTTAAAGTGGGAAGAACAAGCGCAAGTAATAAAGGCGAAGTTTATAGACAGAGGGTACAATGAAGAAACATTGGACCAGAAAATAGAAGAAATAAGAAAGATCGACAGAGGAAATCTAACCAGATATAAAGAAAAGACAAAAAAATAATGATGAGGAGACCATACATGTACCTCTTATAACGGAGTATAGCCAGAACAGCCGGATCATTGAAGATATCTTCAGAAAACATTGGAATATCCTTAAAGATGATGACATCCTAGGAGATAAATTACCACCAAAACCAAGCTTCGTGTACAGAAGGGCCAATAATTTGAAGAACACATTGGCACCCAGTACACAAAAGAAAAAACCACATGAAATAAAGGACCCATTTGGGAAAGTAGTAAGAGGTTTTTTCCCATGCCACACATGCAAAGCATGTAAGAGTGGTATAAAAACAACAGAATTCCAATCGAACAACAGCAGGAAGAAATATAAAATTAAAAATTTGATTCGCTGCCACGACCAAAATGTCATTTATTTAATCCAATGTCCCTGTGGCCTGCAATATGTTGGACAAACATCAAGGCCACTAAGGGACAGAATACGGGAACATATTCTTTGTATCGAAAAACTTAACAAAGAAACCCCCCTCTATAAGCATTTCTCCGAAAAACATCAGGGAGACATTAAAACCTTGAAATATATAGGGATACAGAAAGTCCCTACCAATTGGAGAGGGGGAGACCATGGAAAAAAGTTATTGACAGAAGAATCCAAATGGATATTCCATATGGACTGTCTTTACCCAAGAGGGTTGAACAACAAAGAGGATCTGGCTCACCTCCTGAATTTGAACTGAGAATGGCTGAACATCAACTTAAAGGGACACGTTTGAACTCTTTGGCAGGCTCATCTCCTGTACTTGAACTGAGAATGGCCAAACATCACTTTAAGGGATACGTTTGAACTCCTTGGATAGAAGAACCTAAATTCCAAACCCCCTCACCTCGTAGATCCCATCTAGTGACCAATTCCAAACCACACTTATCCTATCTGGCAGAAAGAAAGACCTGGAAAAACAAAAGGGATAGATCTGAAAATGATTGGGTGTCCGATCACATTGATCTAAATCAAAATAAACATTTCCATGGATTTATTTTCTAATATTTGAAATCCATCTTACCACACTCAACCTAACTTAATATCAAGGAATAACTTACAACTTACATAAAGAATATATCTCTTACTTGATATATAAAAAAGATATATCTCTCACTAGGTGTAAGAGGAACTCACAATATTTGGGGCTACCAAACACACTATATGAAAGTCCCATTGTGTATATGAAGACACTAATCCTAATTCCTGTAGGCACATAAATTTAAAGCGGAAATGTTCTCTCTGTTTATGCTAATAACTAATTATTGATTAAAATACTCCCAAAGAAGACTGTGTTAAACATTTAAATATACAGACCATCACTCAAATATTTAACACATTGTATACCAATAATCACATATAGAACCTCTTAGAAATAGGAGGAGCATGAGAACTATAGAAAACGGGCACTAGAGTGAAGCTTTTAGGAGCGTTTTTTATATAAATATATGGATTGTACAAAGTCAATTTAAAGATAGAAAACCGAATACCACATATGGATAAAGGAAAAACTAACCAATCATAACGAATAGTGTTTAGGACAAACCAATATTAAGTTTTCATGCTCGGATAACTTGAACCGGCAGACAAAGAGTCAAATACATTGTTGACAGCAAAAACTGGTGGATGAATAAAGATTCAGAACGAATATCAGAATTGAAGGGTGCGGATTAGACTGATTATACTTATTATAGAGAAAATCGATCTCATTTTTGTAAGCAATATTAGGAAATAAGGTAAATTCATGAAAGTATTCAAGTTGAGAAACATTCTTTTAGGAGTTGAGAAACAGTCTTTTAGAATTTAACATAAGGGTCAGTTAACTTGAGAAACATTCAAGTTGAGAAACATTCTTTTAGAATGAAAACAAAAGGGTATGTTAACTTCGCAGACTCATTTAATATACATCCAAAGACCACTAATAAAAATAAGCTTTTTGTTTCACTTGTGGCGATTTTCCACTATGAAGAAAGTGGAACTTATTGGCATATAGGGAAATAGATTGACGTCTATAGTTTTGAATACCCAATAGGGAAGAACACAAATGGGTCTAAACACCCAATAGGAAAACCCATAAGGCGTACACCCCTGAGGGTAGTTAGTAAAGGAGCAATATAGCTAACTAACTAAACCCTAATAAATCAATAAGTTCACAAATGACGAGGTAATAACATATTGAAAAGTTCATGAGTATTAAGAATATAACTAAAGTAGATGAAAAAGCGGTTTTTTGTAGCGATATTTTGATCCATGTGTCATAAGGAAATATAAGTAAATACACACGGCAAATCATCCAATAGGAAAGCATATTTTGCACACACCCCCAAGAACAACGAATGATAGGAGAAATCTAGGCCATCTGAATAGCCAATAGAAATAGACAAAAATCGGGTTGTAAAATAACCTAGGAAATGAATATATAAAAGCCTCTACTATTTGTTTCTTACTGCAAACAATTGCAACACTATAGTCTTAGACATTCGTTATAATGACACCGTAAGGAAGTATAAACAAAAACACACGGCAAACCATCCAATAAGGGAACATAGTTTTCACACACCCCCAAGAACAGCGAATCACAGGTGGAATTTAGGCCACCAGAATAGCCAATAGAAAAGGACAAAAATCGGTTAAAAAATAACCTAATAATTAAAGGAATACACAGAAGTTTCTTAGTTTTGCAAACATTAGGAGGATAATACAAGATATTACAGATAAAAACATTTGTTAGAATGACTTAAAAACGGAGATGTTAAACAAACACTTCCGGTGCTATGGAAAGGTCATTAACATCAGGGTATTTAAATGCCCGGCAGTATAGGTAAAACCAGTCTTGAGAAAGGTCATTCTGGACCGAAACGCGTTGGCTGGTAAGTGTTATTTCATATTATCCATATATTTGTAGCAATCTACACTATTATATACTTTTTCGGCAGAGGGACCGCGAGCTAGCAAGGAGAGGGAACAAAGGCTTGAAAAAGCTGAGGGACCATACACTTGAGGGCAAAGGGACCCAGGGCTGCCTGAAAAATCTCACACGCATAGGATTGTGAGGACATTTTTTGCAAGCAAGGTTTCTGACTTTCACACAACATCACTTATTTTCACGGACTATTTTTATTGACTATTTTTTGTTTAGTATTTTTTACATTTTTTACATTTTTTATACAGTTTTATACAGTTTTGGAATCAGCACATAATTGAAGACTATTGTTCACAAGTGTATTTTTTATTTTTTATATATATATTTTTTTCACTTGAGGATTATACTTTGTTCTCTGTTTCACGTTTTTGAAAGGAATATTTAGCACGTTTTTGAAAGATTTTCATACTGATTTTAAGAAGTCACCTTAACATTTAGTTTAATTTTGAAATTGTCACACGATATATATATCACTGAACACCGGTATTTAATAACGTCTATTCATTTATTTATTTTTACACCACTGTTGATTTGTATTTTAACAACAACCGGATTGATACTGATAATAGGAGACATTGAAAGCTATTTTTTGTCGCTCCCCACTTACCACGTGGAAAGCACTACTTGGAATATTAAAGCTATCCCAACTCAGTGCTTTGCTTAAGGAAGCTTTCCAAACCGTCAGAAATTTAATTAGAAATTATTAGTGTTAACAATATATTTAATCCAATGAAAGGTTGGAAGAACTATTAGACTGTTAACATGGATCCATGAGGGACTTTTAGATTTTAGATCATTTTAATTTTAAAGATTTTAAGAAGGATTTTTTAAAATAAACCATTTACCAATTTTAGCTACCAATATTGTTTAAATACAAGATTGAACCAAAAACGTATATGCACACTGTTGGAATTTCACTGGTTATTATTGTTTTTATTGTATCAAAATAAATATACCAAAATCCATTTGTGAAGTGTTAGTGTATCCAAGACCCGGCCTTCTTAAGTTGGCGCTTTGATAAAGTTCTGAATCATTCTGTTTCCTTTTTTTGACCACTAGGGGTCAATTTATCTGAGCCAAGGGTCAATTTCAGCAGGCGCTTGGTGAATCTATCTTAAAATGTATTGGAACATAACTATTTTGTGTTCCAATAGGAATTATTTTTGCAATTCAAAGGTACGGCCATGGGCACCAAGTTTGCCCCGAGTTTTGCCAATCTCTTCATGGGATGGTTTGAAGAGAAATACATCTATTCTTCTCAATTCGGGGCAAACTTGGTGTTCTATGAACGTTTTATTGACGACCTTGTCTTTATCTGGGAGGGGTCTAATATTCGATGCCCTATTATTTGTTGAACATCTAATTCTAATTCTTTAGGCATTTCTTTTAGTTCTAAGTCAAATCCTGACCACATAGAATTTTTGGATCTTGAAGTATTTTGGGACAAAGAGGGCTTTGTATCAACCAAAACCTATTTTAAAGAAGATTCTAAGAGGCATATTTAGGAAATGTCTTGCGGACCTGATACGACAGTGCGGATCAGGTGCGCAAGACATCGCTGAATGCGGAAAGCAATACGCTCTCCGCATTTAACATTGCACCAGCAGCTCACAAGAGCTGCTGGTGCAACGCCACCCCCTGCTGACTCGCGGCCAATGGCCCGCCAGCAGGGAGGTGTCAATCAACCCGATTGTACTCGACCGGGTTGATTTCCGACGATGTCTGTCTGCCTGCTCAGAGCAGGCAGACAGGTTATGGAGCAGCGGTCTTTGTGACCGCTGCTTCATAACTGCTGTTTCTGGCAAGTCTGAAGACTCGCCAGAAACACGGGCCATCAAGCTCCTTTCGGAGCTTGATAGATAGGCCCCTAATAGTTATCTTAATTTTAAAAGTAACCACTATGCTCCATGGATCCGTAACATTCCATAAAATCAATTCTGTAGACTTAGAAGGAATTGTAGTAATATTAAAGTTTTTGAAGAACAATCTGTGATTCTTTCTGAAAGGTTTTTGGAAAAAGGGTATCCAAGGGACCTAATAAATAGAGGGTTTTTACAAGCTAAAAAGAAAACTATAGAATAATTATTTATACCACAAAAAAATAGATTAGAACACAAAAAAGAAAAGAACAATGGTTTCCAATTGCGTTTTGTTACTCAGTATAATAGCAACCACCAATATGTAAGGGCGGCCTTGGATAAATATTGGTTTATTTTATTGAAAGAGCCGATTTAAAAAAATCTAGTGGGCAATTCTCCTACTTGCACATTTAGGAGAGCACCAACATTGAAAAAAGTAAAGTGGTTATGAAAAAATCTAACTGCAAACTAAGAAAACATACTTTGAATATCAGTTTATTTCACAAGAAAGGTCTGTTTAAGTGTGGAAAGAAATTGTGTGGTTTATGTAAATACATTAAGACAGGAACTAACAATTTTTCACCAAATATTACTAAAGAATCTTTTTCTATTAATTCTAGAATCACTTGTGATACCCCATTTGTTGTATACCTCTTAGAGTGCTGTATATGTGGGATTGAATATACAAGCAGGACCTCAAGACCCACAAAAAAGATGTGGAGTGAGCACCTTAGAAACATTAAAATATCCTCTCTCTAGCATAGTGTCCCTTGACACATAGTGTGCAATCATACTGACCGAGGTAACTCACTTAGAATTAAGCCCATTGAATTTATTCCCATAAAGTGTGGGGGGGGGGGGGGTAAGAGATATCTTAGATTAAGACAAAGGGAGATTTTCTGGATTTGGAAGCTCCAAACCCTCATTCCATATGGATTAAATGAGAATATATTGACATGGCAGCTTTTAGCTAATCAATATTTTTGTTTATATATTTTGTGTATGAATTTTAATTGTAGCAATGATATAACCATTTAAAATTAGTAATATGTATATGTATGGGATGCTGTCATATATACAGACAGATACATATGCATTTTGTCATTTTATGTATCGTTTTTAGAGATATTTTATAAATGAATTGTATTGTATTTCCATACGAATAGAGATTGTATCCGCTAGGAATTTAGGAAGTATCCTCATTTTACAATAGCAATATTATAGATATATATTTTTTGTTTACTGCTGTGATGGCGATAATCATCACTAGCATTTTAGTGATTATTGTTTTTTTAGTATTTTCATATTTTTGTACCTGCGCATACCTATGTCCACTGGACCTTTAATGGCTGGTAATACCCCGATCAATTTATCATAATCTATGGAAGTATATCACGTTAGGCACATGGCTAATTTAAATAAATTGATATAGTGCTAGCTGATTGCATGCTTTAAATTGTTAATTACTAGGCATCTTGTGTCATTGCATTTTCCTATTGGCATAATGGTCTTGAATTATATCGGTTATGTTTATGCCTACCTGTGTGTTTAATTGTAACAACAAGAGGCGAGTACCAGCCTATCATGGCAGGGGGTGTGACTTCAGGCATGCGCAGTTGTGTTGAACACACGCCAACTTCAAGTGTATTTAAGGAGGTGTAGTGCATATGTTTGTTATCACCTGAGGAAACGGTCTGTTGACTGAGAAACGCGTTGTGAGTTTTATAAGTGTAATAAAACACTTTTGTTTTTAAACTTGTATCTGAGTTTTATCTGGGGCCGGATTGCTATCCTGTCTCTGTTAGCTGTTTGGTGCAATTACTAAACTTCATCTCAGAGATCCCTGAATCTCAGCATTATCACCTATCTCCCTTGGATATTTGTATCCCGGTATACTAACCATATTACCACTTCTAGCTTGTGGAGTCTGCTGATTGCGGGAGTGTGCGCTAGCTAGACAGCTCTAATGTTCCAGCCTGTATGTACCGCACAATTCAGTGCTCTACGTTTGTGAGTATAACATCTGCTGCTTGCACATTGGAATAGTCGTGTGTACAAACATATTTCACCTATGGAGCGCCCTCTTTTTCTTTTTCACTCTACAGATGAAACATCTTTTCCAACACGGCTTAGCCTGATTGAAGAGGAAACAGCACTGATATAACATATTGATTAAGGGCATTTGAGCCTGAAACGTCATGTTTTTTGCTTCCTGGTGCTAATAAAGTGAAGTGCATATTACTCTGGTAGTGCTGCTGAGTCTGTGGATTTACTTATCGTTTTGAGCAGTTGCTCCTTCAGCTTGCACACCGCTAGCCACTGGTGCTGGTGAATCTATTGCTTTGTGGATATTGGGACTTACAGTATATACCAGGGGTCAGCAACCTTCGGCTCCCAGATGTTTTGGAACTACATTTCCCACAATGCTGAGACACTCTTTAGGCTATCTGAGCATCATGGGAAATGTAGTTCCAAAACATCTGGGAGCCGAAGGTTGCTGACCCCTGGTATATACACTTCATTCTATTTATTTTTTTTCCCTTTATTGAATTGGGAATCAATATATATTTATATTTATTTTTTGTACACATTTATGTATTAGCTTTTTATTTACAGGATCACTTTATAGATATTGAGATATTGGGGCCGATTTATCAACCTCCGTATGGAGCTTGATGCCCCTTATAAAGTCTAAAAACCGCTGCTCCATAACTAGTCCGCCTGCTCTGAGGCCACGGACAGAAATCAACCCAATCGAATACAATCTGGTTGATTGACACCTCCTGCTAGCAGCCAATCGTATATGATTGGGCGAATTGTTCGCAGCCTCAGAGGCAGCAGACCAGTTAAGGAGCAGCAGAAACAGAGGCATTGGGGCCAATACAGACCTTGTTAAATCGGCCCCTATATGTAGTAAATGTTCTATTGCATTAAAAAATTGAGATGGCCACATTATTACATTAATTTAATAAAATAAAATTTAAAAATATGTTAATCAAAAAAAGCACCAGAAAAAAAAAACACCAACTATGTAGGGTTAAAGGGTTAAAAATGTTTCTTTCATGATTCAGATAGAGCATGCAATTTTTAACAACTTTTTAATTTAATTCTATAATCAAATGTTCTTAGTTCTCTTTGGTATACTGTGTAAAAAAAACACGGATGTAAGCTCAGGAGCAAGCACAAGTCTGGAGCACTATATTGCAGCAGTTTTGCATACATGTTATCCATTTGCAAAAGCACTAGAAAGAAAGTAGATAAATACAGCTCTGAACAATGTTGTCATCAGCGTCTGAAAGGCCTGAAGGTTTATCTAACATAATATAATTAAGCAAACAGACGGACGATAGCGAGCACTTTATAGCCTCACAAATCATCAGTACCCAGTTGAGTATCTTTATTAAAAAAACAAACACAACTAATCAAATATGGGTTTATTTAACCAAATCCACTGCCCAGTCTCATTTGCTGATCCGCCTTGACATGTCGTCTCCCGTACTCCCTGCACCTTTATCTGCTGGCATTAGGCAGCGTTGCACAAATCATAGAAATCTCTAATAATCTTGAATGCAGTGCGTAATTGTAAACGGCTTATGTTCTGTTTAAACCTATTTTCTAGCCACAATTACATCCTATTTTTTTCCGAAATATAAAAAGAGTTTTTCTTTGTTTTTATTACTTGTTACAATCTGTATTTGCATTTAAAAAAAAATAAAGAAAGAATAGGACACTATTATTTGTGATTTAAAAAGGCTGAAATGTATAGTAATAGGAAATGTTATTTCTTTTTTTTTTTTTTTTAAATGGGAGACATAAACATTTTGCGAATAGATTACAAGTGGCGCTCTAAAGTTAAAAAGGTGGCGGACAAGTTATGACAGCTGCTTCTTAACTTCCGTTTCTAGCAGACCAACGATGGGGCTCCGTAGCAGCATCCGCTGCTTAATAAATGGAGCCCCTAGCGTAAAGTGTAAGAGTTAAAAAACAAGCACAACATAAATACATTTAAAGGGACAGTCTACAGCAGAATTTGTATTGTTTTAAAAGATAGATAATCCCTTTATTACCCATTCCCCAGTTAGGGGTTAATATAGTTTAACTAACACAGTTATAATAATATACTTTTACCTCTGTGATTATCTTGTATCAAAGCTTCTGCAGACTGCCTCTTTATTTCAGTTCTTTTGACAGACTTGCAGTTTAGCCAATCAGTGCTGGCTCCCAGCTAACTTCACGTGCATGAGCACAGTGTTATCTATATGAAACACATGAACTAACACCCTCTAGTGGTGAGAAACTGTTAAAATGCATTCTGAAAAGAGGTGGCCTTCAAGGTCTAAGAAATTAGCATATGAACCTCCTAGGTGAAGCCTTCAACTAAGAATACCAAGAGAACAAAGCAAAATTGGTGATAAAAGTAAATTGGAAAATTGTTTAAAATTGCATGACCTATCTGAATCATAAAAGTTTATTTTAGACTAGACTGTCCCTTTAAATAAAGTATTACACTCATATATAAACTTTCTGATAAAATATTAATAACATTTTTATAAGGGTTAAATGTACATGTATATGACAAGGCATTTTCTGCTTCCTTTATACTGTTATCTTCTCCAGCGCTGATACAATAAGGGGACAAAAATGTTTTAATATTACATTTTGAGTCATCTAATAGTTATATTTTTTTTAAGAATAGGAATATACAACATTTGTAAATGAAATACCAAACAGTTTAAAATCAAACAGTGTTATAAAGGGGCCGCTTTATGAATGTATTTCCAACATTATACGCTGTAGTGTATCATGTCCGAAAGACATCGCTGAATGTCTGCATTTATCATTGCACAAGCAGTTCTTGTAAACTGCTTGTGCAATGCCGCTCCCTGCAGATTTGCAGTCAATCGGCCGCTAGAAGGGGGTGTCAATCAACCCAATCGTATAGGATCAGGCGAATTGATGTCTTTAGACCGCTGCTTCATAACCGCTGTTTCCGATGAGCCTGAAGGCTTGCGGAAAAACAAGGGCATCAGGGGCCATTCTTATTTCTTCAGTCACCATTTTTATACCAAGCTTTGCATCATATCTTTTCTGTTGGTGTTCCGTTTGATGCACAGATGGGTCAGACGCATCATACCATTTGCTTCTCATTCTTTTCAAAATTTCTTCTCTCTTGTCTCTTTTACACACATTGATCTTCTCATGATCACTTATTTATTTCAGATTTTTATATTTACTTAACCAGGTAATAAATAACTATCAGCTAGATTACGAGTTTTGAGCGCTATAGTGAAATTAACGGACACAACAAAAGTTACGTTACTTAATTTTCTATAGCGCTGCTATTACAAGTTCTCAAACATACGCTTTTTGCGTGCAATATGGTTGCGTTGAGCTCCATACCGCACACAATCAGAGCGCTGCTGATGCCTACAGTTATTAACTCCTTATCTGCCGCTCCCGCTATTGCCGCTCCCTAAATAAAATTATTAACCATCTAATCTGCCGCTCCCGATATCGCCGCCACTATACTAGATTTATTAACCCCTAAACCGGCAGTCCCCCACATTGCAAGAAGCTAAATTAAACTATATTAACCCCTAAACCTAACCCTAACGTAACCCTAACCCTAACGTAACCCTAACCCTAACACCCCCTAACTTTAACATAATACAAATAAAGCTAAATTAAATTTACACTTATGAGCTAAATAAGCCTATTAACCCCTAAACCGCCAGCCCCCCACATCGCAACAAGCTAAATTAAACAATATTAACCCCTAAACCTAACCCTAACGTTAACCTAACCCTAACTTAACCCCAACCCTAACAGCCCCTAACTGTAACATAATACAAATATAGCTCAATTAAATTTACACTTATGAACTAAATATACCTATTAACCCCTAAACGCCAGCCCCCTACATCGCAACAAGCTAAATTAAACTATATTAACCTCTAAACCTAACCCTAATGTAACCCTAACACTAACCCTAACACTCCCTAACTTTAACATAATACAAATATAGCTAAATTAAATTTACACTTATGAACTAAATAAATCTATTAACCCCTAAACCGCCAGCCCCCCACATCCCAACAAGCTAAATTAACCTATATTAACCACTAACCCTAAACCTAACCCCCCCTAACTTCAACATAATTAAATTAGATCAAAATTAAATTTACAATTATTAACTAAATAATTCCTATTTAAAACTAAATACATACTTACCTGTGAAATAAAACCTAAGCTAGCTACAATATAACTAATAGTTACATTGTAGCTAGCTTAGGTTTTATTTTTATTTCACAGGTAAGTTTTTATTTATTTTAACTAGGTAGACTAGTTAGTTAATAGTTATTAACTATTTACTAACTACCTAGTTAAAATAAATACAAACTTACCTGTGAAATAAAACCTTAGATGCCTTACACTAAAACCTAACATTACCAAAAAAAAAAAAACTATCATTACAAAAAGAGGCCGCCTGGATGAATACTTCTTGCCTCATGGATGAGGACTTTGCCGGCTGGATGAAGATAGAAGAGGCCACCTGGATGAAGAGTTCTTGCCGCATGAATGAGGACTTCACCGGCAGGATGTATCCTTCAAGCGGGACTTCAACAACTGTAAGTGGATCGTCTTGGGGTTAGTTTTAGGTTTTTTAAGGGTTTTTTGGATGTTTTGTTTATTAGTTTAGGGTCTGGGCAGTAAAAGAGCTAAATGCCCTTTTCAGGGCAATGGTTAGCTTAGGTTATTTTAGAGTTTAGATTTTTATTTGGGGGGGTTGGTTGTGGGGGTGGTGGGTTTAACTGTTGGGGCTGGTTGTATTTTTTTACAAGTAAAAAAGCTGATATCTTTGGGGCAATGCCCCACAAAAGGCCCTTTTAAGGGCCATTGATAGTTTATTGTAGGCTAGGTTTTTTTTTTATTTTGGGTGGTTTTTTTTATTTTGATATTTATTTTTGATCATTTGTTTATTTTTCGTAATTTAGTGTTTGTTTTTGTAATTTAGTTTGTTTTTATTTTTTGTAGGTAGATACTTGTTGTTATTTTAGAGTGTTGTTAGGATATTTTATTGGTAGTTTAGTTTTATTTAATTGGTAGTTAGCTTAATTTTAGTTTAATAATAATAATAGTTTAATTGTTAGTTTACAATTATTTATTTTCATTTGACAGGTAAATTTTAATTTAATTTAAGCTAGCGAAATTGTAATTTTAATATAAAGTTAGGTGGTCGTTAGGTTTAGGGGTTACTAGCTTAAATTAGTTTATTTTGTTGTGGGGGGCTTTCGGTTTAGGGGTTAATAGTTTATTTTAGTATATTTCGTTGTGGGGGGGCTTGAGGTTTAGGGGTTAATAGGTTTATTATAGCAGCGGTGTGGGCAGACAGCAGATTAGGGGTTAATAATATTTAATTAGTATTTTTTATGCGGGAGGGTGGCGGTTTAGGAGTTAATAACTTTAGTATAGTGGTGACGATGTCGGGGAGCGGCGGAATAGGGGTTAATAATTTTTTTAGTGGCGGTAATATTGGGAGCAGCAGATTTGGGGTTAATAAATTTATTATAGTGTTTGCAATGCGGGAGGGCCTCGGTTTATGGGTTAATAGGTAGTTTATGGGTGTTTAGTGTACTTTGTAGCAGTTTAGTTATGAGTTTTATGTTACAGCTTTGTAGTGTAAAACTCATAACTGCTGACTTTGATGGCATTACGGATCTTGTGGTTTTAGGCAGTAACGCTCACTTTTTAGCCTCACGCAAAACTCGTAATAGCGGCGTTATGGGAATCCCATGATAATACGTTATTTTTACATGTGCGGGACTGACGTTGCGGTACAGGCTAAAAGGTGTGCGGTACACCTATACCGACAAGACTTGTAATGGCTGTGGTGCCATATTTTCAGCATTACAAGCCGCAACGCAAAACTTGTAATCTAGCTGTATATAAAGTCATGATGTACTTGTGTATGACAGTTTCCCATAACAAACACACAGTTAGGGCCTGATTACATGTGGAGTGGTAAATATCGCTTTCATGAAAGCGATACTTGCGATCCACTGTGTAATACCAGCATACACTAATGTGCGCTGGTATTACAAGTTAACAGCAATGCCAACGTTAGCTTGCGAGCTCATGAGAGCGCATTTCCATAGGCTCCAATGGAGCCTCGTTCTGATGCCGTCAAAACCTTGCGCAGCGAAGGGGTAAGTAGCGCAGCGATGGCAGCATATTTTTAAATATATATGAATATGACTATATACATATATATTTATGTGTTAATATGTGTATATACACATAAATATATATGTATACAGGGAGTGCATAATTATTAGGCAAATGAGTATTTTGACCACATCATCCTCTTTATGCATGTTGTCTTACTCCAAGCTGTATAGGCTCGAAAGCCTACTACCAATTAAGCATATTAGGTGATGTGCATCTCTGTAATGAGAAGGGGTGTGGTCTAATGACATCAACACCCTATATCAGGTGTGCATAATTATTAGGCAACTTCCTTTCCTTTGGCAAAATGGGTCAAAAGAAGGACTTGACAGGCTCAGAAAAGTAAAAAATAGTGAGATATCTTGCAGAGGGATGCAGCACTCTTAAAATTGCAAAGCTTCTGAAGCGTGATCATCGAACAATCAAGCGTTTCATTCAAAATAGTCAACAGGGTCGCAAGAAGCGTGTGGAAAAACCAAGGCGCAAAATAACTGCCCATGAACTGAGAAAAGTCAAGCGTGCAGCTGCCAAGATGCCACTTGCCACCAGTTTGGCCATATTTCAGAGCTGCAACATCACTGGAGTGCCCAAAAGCACAAGGTGTGCAATACTCAGAGACATGGCCAAGGTAAGAAAGGCTGAAAGACGACCACCACTGAACAAGACACACAAGCTGAAACGTCAAGACTGGTCCAAGAAATATCTCAAGACTGATTTTTCTAACGTTTTATGGACTGATGAAATGAGAGTGAGTCTTGATGGGCCAGATGGATGGGCCCGTGGCTGGATTGGTAAAGGGCAGAGAGCTCCAGTCTGACTCAGACGCCAGCAAGGTGGAGGTGGAGTACTGGTTTGGGCTGGTATCATCAAAGATGAGCTTGTGGGGCCTTTTCAGGTTGAGGATGGAGCCAAGCTCAACTCCCAGTCCTACTGCCAGTTTCTGGAAGACACCTTCTTCAAGCAGTGGTACAGGAAGAAGTCTTTTCATGCAGGACAATGCTCCATCACACGCGTCCAAGTACTCCACAGCGTGGCTGGCAAGAAAGGGTATAAAAGAAGAAAATCTAATGACATGGCCTCCTTGTTCACCTGATCTGAACCCCATTGAGAACCTGTGGTCCATCATCAAATGTGAGATTTACAAGGAGGGAAAACAGTACACCTCTCTGAACAGTGTCTGGGAGGCTGTGGTTGCTGCTGTACGCAATGTTGATGGTGAACAGATCAAAACACTGACAGAATCCATGGATGGCAGGCTTTTGAGTGTCCTTGCAAAGAAAGGTGGCTATATTGGTCACTGATTTGTTTTTGTTTTGTTTTTGAATGTCAGAAATGTATATTTGTGAATGTTGAGATGTTATATTGGTTTCACTGGTAAAAATAAATAATAGAAATGGGTATATATTTGTTTTTTGTTAAGTTGCCTAATAATTATGCACAGTAATAGTCACCTGCACACACAGATATCCCCCTAAAATAGCTAAAACTAAAAACAAACTAAAAACTACTTCCAAAAATATTCAGCTTTGATATTAATGAGTTTTTTGGGTTCATTGAGAACATGGTTGTTGTTCAATAATAAAATTAATCCTCAAAAATACAACTTGCCTAATAATTCTGCACTCCCTGTATAGTCATATGCATATATATTTACTGGGAACACACAGTTCCCATAGACCACAATGTAATGGCACTCCCACCAACTTAAGACCCCATAAACTGCCTAGTGCAGTTGTTTTTTAATTAAAGTGCTAATTGCTACTGTGAGCCTGCTAACATGCATTTTTGCCCGTTTTTTTCGGATCGCGATTATTTAGCACTCCACTTGTAATTTAGCCCATAATGTTTGGCTGCGGAGCTACTAAGCTGTTTTGCTGGCAAATTAAACAGCTATGTTTCAGCTATAATGAAGCTGAATCAAGCATGCTGAAACAACAATGGTGCTTTTATTTAGATGTATTAATCTCACCTACATACTCCATGCTTTTCCCTCTGTCTTGCTAACAATTGTTAAACTCCTTCCAGCTCCATCAGCTCCCACCCACCTCCTGTCTCTTAGCATAGTCACACCCTCCAACCTGCTGTCACTCAGCATAGCCACACCCTCTATCCTGTTGTCACTTAGCATATCTACACCCTCCAACCAGCTGTCTCAGCATAGCCACACCCTCCCTCATTCTGTTTCTTAGCATAGCCAAACCTGAATCCTGCTGTCTCTTACTATAGCCACACCTTTCATCCTGCCATCTCAGCATAGCCACACCCTCCCTCATTCTATTTCTTAGCATAGCCATACCCTGAATCCTGCTGTCTCTTAGTATAGCCACACCTTCCATCCTGCCATGTCTTAGCATAGCCACACCCTCCAACCTGCTGTCTCAGCATAGCCACACCCTCCCTCATTCTGTTTCTTAGCATAGTCACACCCTGAATCCTGCTGTCTCTTAGTATAGCCACACCTTCCATCCTGCTGTCTCTTAGCATAGCCACACCCTCTATCTTGCTGTCTCTTAGCATAGCCACACCCTCTATCCTGCTGTCACTCAGCATAGCCACACTCTCCATCCTGCTTTCACGCAACATAGCCACATCCTCCATCTTGCTGTCACTCAACATAGCCACACTCTCCATCCTGCTATCACTCAATATAGCCACATCCTCCATCTTGCTGTCACTCAACATAGCCACCTCCTCCATCTTGCTGTCACTCAGCATAGCCACACTCTCCAGCCTGCTGTCATTCAACATAGCCAGAGGCAGTGAAAGGGGAGGTACAAGTTTTGTGGGGTCTCTGTATGCATCGGCTTGATATGGAGGCTGCTGAATTACTCTTATGGAAATTTAGGCTTGCATTTGAGCTTTGTTTTCCTACAAAATAACTCAGCAGTGTGCTCTACCACTGAAGCTCCTATAACAACTGGTCTTTCTTTTATAAGTGCATAAGCAATATCCCCCCCCCCCCCCTCCAGACTACCATGTTCATAGTTTGTGGTTTCTATATAAATGCCTATGGCACATGTGGAAATGTCAATCAGCAGGAGAAAAATGTCACCATTTAATATATTGACAAAGTTCAGTCCAGAGCATTCTATCAAGGGGACACAGGAGAGCAGTGAGGATAAATCATGAAGAAGCAACCAGCTATGGAGTCCCATCACAAAGTAGGGATATTGGTGTTTTGCTAAGATAACAATTCCATTATTTTTGTAACAACTCTACAGAGTGGTTGCTTCTGTAATGCTGCTCCAATATGATTCTTATTTTTGTCCTCCTAAAATTTGAGTTTGATCCTTGACTACTGTTAGGAAATGCGACCTCTTCTTGAGTTGGTATCAAGCTAAGGGGTTGTTTTGAAGATAGTAACCAGCAACATTCTATTATTTTACTAATCATAAAAACAAGTTGTAAAGAGAAATTAGACTTGGCTCAAGTCATGAACTGAAGAGTTTCAGTGGAAAAAAATCTTTGAGTTCTAATCTATTCTTGGAACTATGACTTTGTCACTTGCAGTTTACCAGATGTTGCTCTGTTTCATCACTCAAGATAACAACAAAGCTACTCAAGATTTCTGTGGCCCCACAACAATGATTAAAACAAGAAAAAATACCTACTTCACTATAGACAGGGAAGTGGAGACAGGCACTGTGCGATTAAACTCACAGTTAATACGGGGGGGGAATAAGCTAATGTAGTTAATGTAGATTGCTTGATAAAAATAAAAAATTAGATTAATAATTTATGAAATTTCAAATATGCATTATGTCCTTAAAATATCAGAAAACCTGCTTTTAGTTCAAATTCTAAAACCATGGCTTAGATTTTAGTATAGCTGCTAAACATATGCATTAAGTATTCTTCCTATACATGCATTAATGTAAAAGAACTCTAAATTATGGGTTTAAGTGTCTTTTATATTTTCATATAATTATATTAAAGGAGCAGTACAGTCAACATTAAATTGTCATGAGTCAGATAGAGCATGTCATTTTAAACAATGTTCCAATTTACTTTTATAACCTAATTTGCTTTATTTGTATCCTTTGTTGAAAAGAATACCTAGGTAGGTCTAGGAGCAGCAATGCACTAATGGGAACTAGCTGCTGATTGGTGGCTGCACATATATAGGCCTCTTGTCGTTGGTTCACCTGATGTGCTCAGCTAGCTAGTCTTAAGACCACTGCTCTATAACTGGTCCGCTGCCTCTAAGGCTGCGGTCTGCAATCCGCCAGATCCTATATGATCGAGCTGATTGACACCCCCTGCTAGAGGCCGATTGGCCGCAAATCTACAGGGGGCGGCATTGCACAAGCAGTTCACAAGAACTGCTTGTGTAATGATAAATGCCGACAGCGTATGCTGTCGGCATTCATCGATGTCTGACGGACATGATTCGCTGGGCAGATCATGTCGGACAGACCGATGGTAAATCGGCCCCTCAGTATGTGTATATTGAACACACAATTCGGTTTAAAAGAACTGTAAACGCAACTGAGTGCTTTAAGTGCTTCCAACACCCTTGATCTAATTATGTGAAATATATTGCAGTCTATTTAAGAGACATGAAACTAAAAATGAAGTCTTTGTTGTTTAAAAAGACTGTGCAATTTTAAGAGACTGTTCAATTTACTTGTAGTATAATTTTACTTTTTTTCTCTTGGTACCCATTGTTGAAAAGCATACCTAGGTAAGCTCAGAGTCAGGAACACCAATGAACTACTAGAACCTAGCTGGAGATTGCTGGCTACACACATACTCCTCTAGCCATTGGCTTACAAGATTTGCTCGCTAGGTTTCAGGAGCATATTGCTGCTCTGGAGTTGATTTTACCAACATGCAAACAATTGTGCTTTCAAAAACTGCTCAAATACATTAGAACATTTTCTTTATGCCCCTTTTTAACCATTTAAACCTAAAATTTAGTGTCAGTGTCCTAAATATATCTGCTAAATAAATAATGTTATAATTATCATCATTTACTCAAGAAGTACCATCATGTAACATTAAAGAGGTTCTTGTCCTTGAGTTACTTTTGGGAATATACACCAGCTATATGTTATGAGATGTACAGGATGGGTGAGCTCATGATCTAAAATCATAAAATATCTTGTGTTTTTTGTACTGGAGCTCAATACAAAGAGGCAAGAGCCATACATGTTAATTGCTTTGGTGTAATGTTTTATCATATTAAAAATCTCAATCAAACTATAGCTATAATTTCTGTAAAGTCATATTGCCTAATAATAAGAAACTGAAAAATATGTTTAACATTTTTAATTATACATATTTTCTATTGATCCTTGAGAAAACCACCTTAGATTGGCGACACGTGTTCAATTGACTGTTGGGCCCAATATATCATATTACAGGGGTGTGGCTTTGGGAGCGGACTGAGACGCAAGAAACAGATTATCATTGGTGTGCAGCCAAAATGATCTCAGTAACCTAGTCAATTTACCCATACAGTTGAATCCAGACTCCCTCTACTACATTATATACCCTTGGTGACTAAGACCTATAAATATAGCACCTTGCTTATGGTTTATAAACCATAAGCAATAATAAATTTTCTTGGTTTGGTTAGATTGGTCCTTGGATCTTTACCTGGGTGGCATCGGATGAGCCCATCAATCATACGATCAGACTTACCAAATGAGCAGTTTGTTGCTTTACTGCACATGAGTAGATTATTTCATATATCACTCACAAAGTATCAATAATACTACACTGTATGGGCTTCTTTTCATTTTTTTATATAGAGGATTTCACCAAACAAAAATAGTTTGCATGGGAGTTTTTAGCACATTTGTTTTATTGTTATATTTCAGATACTTTACACATTGTTGTATCACCTTTGTTTCACTAGTTCTTTTTCTATTTGTGATATTTTCTTATTCATTTTATGTTCATATTTTTGCTATTGTTATGGAATACACATACAGGGTATATATACTGCACACATAAATGTCCTATGTGAATTTTTATTTCTATAAAGCATCACAATATAGATGCTGAAATATTGTACTAGTAATGTTCATTTAAAAACAAGCTGTCGTGAATTTCATCTCTTCCTCAGATTTGAAGCAAAACTGGTAAATATAATCAAATTTATTTGAAAACAGTGGATATTTTTCAGCCTCCCTAACCTTTAAAACCGGACCATTATTTTATTACTATATAAGGGTCCATATTAAAAAAACCCCACCATTTTAAGCCCTTCTCAGGTTTTTAATCATGTCACAGAAAACAAAGATGGCATAAGAGTAAATATAACCTTACAAATATACATGTAAATGTAGATAAACTGTTGTGAACGGTACTACAGAGCAAGATTTATCAAGCGCAAGGAGAATTCTCTTGGTAATTTTCCTCAGCTCGCCTTTAGAAAAGTGCATCTGTGCGCTCAAATTTATCAAATTGCTTCTCCATGGACACACTGGGGAGATGTAGCGATAAATAATCCAATCTGATTAGTATCTGCTCCTTATTTATCAATATGAAGTATATATTATAAATATGAAGCAATAGCAATAGTTATACAGCCCCACTAGTAGCTTTTTTCACGCCCCTCTTCAAACAACAGTCATGGAAGAAAATAGATCTGTTTTTATTATTTTGCAATTCTATATTTGCTATTTATATTATTTTTGCTCCCCAATAGATATTATTTTTGTGCCTTTTTATATATTGTTTTTGTGCCTTTTAATATATTATTTTGCCCACTATATATATATATATATATATATATATATATATATATATATATATATATATATATATATATATATATATATATATATATATATATATATATATATATATATATATATATATAGTGTCAGAACACATCCATTTTCAAAAGCACAACATATTTTTTGAACTGCTGCAAAAAAATGCCTGCAAACAACATCAAGAGACAACTATTCTTTTTAAATAAAATTGGGATCTTAGTCACACAATATGGCCATATTTTGCTTAGCCAGTCACCACTTACAAGGACCAGTCTATATTGGGGCACCTTGTAAGTGGTGGCTGGCTAAGCAAAATATGTCCATATTGTGTGACTAAGATCCCAATTTTATTTAAAAAGAATAGTTGTCTCTTGATGTTGTTTGCAGGCATTTTTTTGCAGCAGTTCAAAAAATATGTTGTACTTTTGAAAATGGATGTGCGCTGATACCTTTTTGTTTGTGTAATTACTAGGTCATATTGGCAGTACTCCCAAAGATGTGTATTTAAACTTTTTGTAAGATGTAATAAAAAAAACAAATTTTGTATATATATAAACAGAGAAAGTCCAGCACTCACTTACAAGCTCTCAGCTAAGATTAAAAGAAAAAATTGAAGAGTTAGTTACCGCATCTGGCCATATGGGATAAGCCCAGGTACCACATCAAGGTCTCTTCCAAAACCTGAGTCCCTAAACAGCCACACAATGCAAGCTCTCAATCCAACAAACCGAGAACAAGTGAAGGGTGCACAGGCTTATGCAATCACCCTAGACATATACAAAATATGGAAGGGGACTGCACTCTCAGACCTGACTGGGTACAAATCCCATGACCCTGCAACATGCATAGCCCTGGGTGCACAATAGCACTCTCAGGAAGCTGCACTGTCCCCAGGTTTGGGTGCTTTTAATCTTAGCTGAGAGCTTGTAAGTGAGCGTCAGACTTTCTGTGTGCTGTATTAATTTGCTTTGTAATTTTCCCTATGGGCCTTGCACCCAGACCTGTCTGGGATAACTTCCTGTGACTATGGGGACAGTGCTGCTTCCTGAGAGTGCTATTGTGCACCCAGGGCTGTGCATGTTGCAGGGTCATGGGATGTGTACACAGTCCGGTCTGAGACTGCAGTCCCATTCCGTGTTTTGTATATGTCTAGGGTGATTACATAAGCCTGTGCTACCTTAACTTGTTCCCAGTTTGTTGGATTGAGAGCTTGCATTGTGTGGCTGTTATAGGGACTCAGGTTTTGGAAGAGACCTTGACGTGGTATCTGGGCTTATCCCATTTGGCCAGATGCGATAACTAACTCTTCCATTTTTGCTTTTAATCTCAGCTGAGAGCTTGTAAGTGAGCGTTAGACTTTCTGTGTGCTGTATTCATTTTCTTTGTAATTTTCCCTATGGGCCTTGCACCCAGACCTGTCTGGAGTTAACTGCCTGTGACTCTGGGGACAGTGCAGCTTCCTGAGAGTGCTATTGTGCACCCAGGGCTGTGCATGTTGCAGGGTCATGGGATGTGTACCCAGTCCGGTCTGAGAGTGCAGTCCCCTTCCGTGTTCTCTGTGTGTGTGTGTGTGTGTGTGTGTGTATATATATATATAATTCACTCTAATATTTTTTTTTCTCTCCAATTTACATTGTTTTTGCACTTCATTATATATTATTTTTGCGCCTTGTTGAATCTTTTTTTTTCTAACATTGCTTCTATAATTGGTATAGAATAGATTTCTAAAGCTGTTCTCCACATTGCTTATGGAGAACTTCAATGCACACATTTGCAGAACTGTCAGTCCGCTATAGGAGAGAAGGAATGATACATTTGTAACAAGTTGAATTAATGGGGTGTACTATAGGAAATATGACAAAACAATCTAATTTAAACATTTTTAGTGCACCTGTACGCCAAGGACGACAGGAACAGAGTAAGATAATTTTACAGTCGAACTTGCCCAATATTAGGCACATTTTAGAATGATAAATAGGGGCATTTAAGAGCAAATATAGGAAAACAGCAATGGTAAATATTGCCCATAGCGTCAACATCTGTATAGAGTCAACATCTATAGCATTTAAATATGTTATCACTTTCATTTTAAAATATTTAATTACTTATGAGAATTTTGATTATGAAGTTTTAAACGGATAGGCTAGTTTTGGTGCAATAGTTATATGGATTCTTTGGGATTTTCAATACGGTTGCTTTTCAAGTTAATTTGTAAATGTAGGTGCGCTGATTAGCTGGTTAAAGGGAAATTAAACATTGTTTAATTTTGCCTTGGATTCCCATTTATTTGTAATTTAAAGGAACATTCAAGTCAAAATAAAACTTTCAGAAAGAGCACACAATTTGAATAATCCTTCCAATTTACTTCCATTATCAAATTTTGCACAATCTTTTTATACGCACACTTTTTGAGACACCAGCTCCTACTGAGCACGTGCACAAGCTCACAGGGCATCTGTATACTAGCCTGTGTTTGGCTGATGTCTGTCACATGATACGGGGGGTGCTGGCAAATGGGATAAAAAATAAATTTGCTAAAAAAAAATGATAGTTTTGTGAAATTCAGAGTGAGGGGCCAATTTATTAAAGTGCAGATGGACATGATACAATGTAGCGTATCAAGTCCGCCGCACATCGATAAATGCTGACAGCATACGCTATCGGCATTTATCATTGCACAAGCAGTTCTTGTGAACTGCTTGTGCAATGCCGCCCCCTGCAGATCTTATTGGATCGGGCGAATAGATGTCCGCAGCCTCAGAGCAGGCGGACAAGTTATGGATCAGCGGTCTTTAGACCGTTGCTTCATAACTAAAGTTTCTGGTGAGCCTGAAGGCTCATGCGGAAACAGGGGCATCAAGCTCCATTCGGAGCTTTATAATTCGGCCCCTAAGTGCTATCTCATTGTCTTTTAATTGTGCACTTGTTAATTATGCAATTATACTGTATATAGTGGTCCTTTAAAGTATTTATATCATTTCTATTAATCTTTTTTCTGTGTGTATCATTTTACTGGATTTGTTTTGTAGAATAAATATATTGCAATACATACACATCAGATACATTCAGATAGAATATAAGAACAAAGTATTAAGCTTGTCTTTTGTGCATTTTTCTTTTTTTCTTTTATTTAAGTGTAGGTGGATCATATCCTGGTGGTCACAGGGTTATAGGATGGCTGTATAACTGCTCAATCATAAAGCCATTGTTCATATTTGAAGCCTTTGTTCATGCCTTATAATATGGACTTGAAATACACACTCTGTTTGACTTGCAAGGGATCACTGGCTACAGTTATAAAATTAATCACAAAGCTTGTATTTTAAAACAGCAATTAAACTGCCAAAGATCTAAGTAATGATCCGCGTAACACCCCTCTATGGCCTATATCACAGTACATTAGTGCATGGTACTCAAATCGCACTTGAATAAAAAAATTGTGATAAAAATGGAACAAGCAGTATCTGGGTATCCAAGCAGAATATCCTCTCTATTAAATAATACAAAAAATATCGAACACCAAGCTGCGCTTCTCAGTTAAATCAAATACCTTATAGAAGTCCTATGTTAATTCATAAGAATGTCCCTTATGGGATCCACTGGTGTTAAATATTATCTCAAGGTAGAGGTATTTGCTTAGACTGTATAATGCCGAGATAGATGCATTAAGGAGAATATAATAACTCTATTCCCAATAAGAAATTAACAGACAGTGCAAGGATTGTTGTAACAACCAATACAGTGATTAGTGAGACTCTATAATCACAAATGAAATAAATAAACAGTATACCGTATTGGTATGTTAAAATATAATACAGAATCAATCGTTAAGCAGACACAATGGTTATGGGGATACAGATACTTCCCAAATGTGGTGGGACGAGTAGGTGCTGCTCCAGAGTTAGACACAGGGCTGTGGTCCTGATCTCGGAAGTAGCTGCAAAACAAAAGAAGACAGAGCGCATCCCACTCTAAGTGAAACACCGTTTTATTTGAGCAAACATTCAAAGCGTGTAAATCGCATGTTCAATGTAAAAGAAATTAAAAGGCAAAATCACCAAGTCCAAGTCTGATTAGCCGGATGCTGGGGGTGTATTCTCTGTCACACCGTTGGCTCGATCCTCATGTAAGCTTCCGGAAAGCTGTGAGGGGACTCGCTGTACCGAGGGATACTCCGTGTTCAGCACCGGCGTTTCAGTGACCGGGAGAGGGTGTTGATGCCGCCTCGACGCGTTTCCTCAGTCTACGACCTGACTTTTTCAAGAGGATATAGCCGACTGAGTAGTTGTAGTTCCTTTTAAAAGGCCCGGGCTGGGCGCGCCTCCCAATGGAGTAATATCATTGGCTATGAGTCATCAAAGACCTTAGGGCAAGGCTAACACATATGTTACATTGGTCCGATCATTTTCATAGAAGTCACTATAATAAATGTATATAAAATACATGTAAGGTACATTTGTATATAAAATAACATGTTAGATTAAAATTATATTAACTAAAAACATACATTTCATAGGAAATTCATACATAATGAACAACAATAAAAACTGCTATAAAAACAATGTTATAAAAACAATGTTGCTGTGTGCTTTGTATTCAATTAGCAGGACATAGTATAAGGTTACAATTTATTTTCATCATATGTAACACATAGGAAAAAATACAGCACCCTCGAGTTAGTACTCATTATAAAGAACCAAATTAAGATGAAAAGCAACCATTTGAGCAATTAATAAAAAATCAACAGACTAGTCAGTGAATAAATTCTTGTATATGATTGGCTGGGAACAATCTGTATAATTGGGTACATTTTTTTTTTTTTTAAATAAGCTTTATTGTCAGAGAAAAATAAAGAAAGTTAAACATACATCATTGGGCAGTGATAGACATTCAAAGACATCAGTTTTTTCTTTTAACAAATATTGGTTACATTGTGTTTTAAAACGTCTCGATAAAATCAAGTTCGCCAGGTATCTTAGTATATTATGCTGATAACGAAATAGTTCCAAAGGCATCCATCTTATTAAAGTCTGATGTACATCCACATGAGATCAATTTTTCAAAGCTTAATGTTTTTAACATTTTTAAATTAACATAATGTTGATAATATGGTAAATCATATTTATAAATATGTGTTGTGCCGGCATATGAGTGTCCGGAGAGTTCAACAGGTAGTTAAGAAGCTCAAGAAAATGGTAGTGGGGTAAGTGAAGGTAGTGGGGTAAGAGAAGGTAGAAGAGGGAAGAAGGGGGGGGAGGGAAGGGGGGAGGGGGAATGGGGAGGAAAAAAAAAACAAAAAAAACAAACAAGGAACGTCATGCTATATTTAGGGCTAAGGCATGATGTGTGTCTAGGTGCATGGAGTGCACAGGTTTGTTTACAGCGGTGTGCCCTTCCATTGTGCCAACATCATCTCATGGGTAATTATTTGATTGATCTTGTGGTAGTGTAGTCTCTCCAGCACCAAGAGGTCATTTACAGTGGTCTGCCATTCATCTAATGTTGGGGTGTCAGCTGTTTTCCATTTTTTTGGAATGAGCTTCTTTGCTCCAGTGAGCATGAGCCAGTGACGTGCAGTGAGGTCAGAAGCTGGTGAGGCACTAGATATGATATGCCGGAGAAACACATGTACAGAGGGCCACAAGTATCCCCAACAGGGCAGGTTTAAATGATAGCTGAACCAGTGCACAGGTGACATAATCAGGTGATGGGTGAGAGCAAGTTAGTGACCACTGAGTTACTGATCAGCTGATTACTTCACCTGTGCACTGATTCAGCTATAATGGAAACCTGGCCTGTTGGGGGTACATGAGGACCATTGTTGAGAAACACTGCGCTAAAGCACCAGCTCATCGGAAATGTATGGATTACCTGGAGAATAAAGCACACATACTCTGCTCACTGACACCCACACACACTCTGCTCACATACACACTCACACAATTCTGTGGCACAGTACCAGTTACTAAGCAATTATAGTGATACACAATCTCTTCTCTACTCACTACTGTATTGTAAAAATAGAAATAATTTACCATACAAGTTTTACACAAAGGACAAGTTATCAATACTGCCAACAAAGCTGCTGCAATATGGTGTTCAAGAAACGCACTTGCACATCCCACTTAGGTATGCTCCTCAACAAAGGACACCAAAAGGATACCAAAAGAATGAAGTACATAATAATAAAAGTAAAATAGAAAGTTTATTTATTTATTTTTTGTGCAATTTGTATCTGAATGATGGAAATGTAATTATGACTTTCATGTTCCTTTCAAAAACTAATTTGATTTGCTGACTTGGGCCAGTAACAGTTGATGCTTATTCTCAAAATATAAATAACTAGAAAAGTCTACATAAAATAGCATGCTCTACCTCAATCATGAAAGTTTAATTTTAAATGTCCCACTTTGACTATGTGTTTAACCAGTTACTTTGCAGTGGCATTATTTCTAAAAACATTTAACTGCAATAATTACATATATTTTTTAAATGACTCATTATCTCCTTTTTATTAATATAAACTTGTATAAAAGCAGCACATATTAAAAACACAATGCAACAGCTTTCAATTGATTTGTGAATTACAAGTTAACAGCAGTCTTTAAATAAATGGAGACACAGAGAAAAAAAAAAAATAGATACTGCATCCTCTGGCTGAACAGACATAACATATATGGAGTTTGTACCTAATTAAATCAAATAACCATGAAAAAGGGAGGCTTAGCAATATTCAATGTCAAAAACTTTAATATAAATAATATGGACGCTGCACACTTAACTTTAAACTCCGGGTTTTAAATTATGGATTTAAATTTGAATTGACCCTTTGACTTCCTGTCAGTATTGGGTTATGCTCACTTACTGTACCCCTCTGTTAATGAGCTGTATCTGAACACAATTTGTGAATCACAAGAGATGTAGAATACTACTTTACTCTTCTGCTTGGGTTATGCTCACTTACTGCCCCCCCCCTGTTAATGAGCTGTATCTGAACACAATTTGTGAATCACAAGAGATGTAGAATACTACTTTACTCTTCTGCTTGGGTTATGCTCACTTACTGCCCCCCTGTTAATGAGCTGTATCTGAACACAATTTGTGAATCACAAGAGATGTAGAATACTACTTTACTCTTCTGCTTGGGTTATGCTCACTTACTGCCCCCCCCTGTTAATGAGCTGTGTCTGAACACAATTTGTGAAGAGATGTAGAATACTACTTTACTCTTCTGCTTGGTGTCATCTGTTCTTAGGTTACCTCAGCTTCCAGTTGTGTCACATGACCCTGCTCACTGCATCCTCCTTCTGATTAATCTATATATCTTTCACTTGCTAGGAGGCATCAAGAGGGGTGCCTCCTATTGGTCCCAATTTGTGCTGCTAATATATTGACAGAACACAGGTGGCGCTGCAGCACAGCTTTTCCTTTGACCCATGTACTGCAATGGAGAGAAGCGTTCCTGTACCTGCCTCTCCATAGCATTACATGGGGGGGGAATATATATATTTTTTGTTTTAATTAAAATTTAATTAAGCTT
This sequence comes from Bombina bombina, assembly GCF_027579735.1. Taxonomy (NCBI): domain Eukaryota; kingdom Metazoa; phylum Chordata; class Amphibia; order Anura; family Bombinatoridae; genus Bombina; species Bombina bombina. The sequence continues at coordinate 70,582,749 of NC_069509.1, forward strand.
TGGCCACATATGTCAGGGTAGGCACTGCCTCCCCTGCCTCCTATGAGTGCACGTCCCTGGCATGAGCAGGAGGAGCGCTTGTGTGTGCCTTTCTTTTATTTTCGGTAGGTGTAGGAAAAGTATTGTTTCTGGTGTGCATGGTATATTCACAGAGATCTTCTCTGAAATGTGTCTAATTATTTCTTGCCAGAATCCCAGCAGTCTTGGGCAAGACCACCATATATGCAGGAGAGTCCCCACCTCCCCGCATCCCCTCCAGCACATGTGATTAGCAGATGGGTAGTATTTACATAGTCTCACTGGAGTGAGGTACCATCTACTCATAAGTTTTAACTGGATTTCTTGTATGTGGGCAGAAATTGACGAGCGTTTTACTAAGGAGAAGGACTGTAACCAGTCTTCCTGTGTGATTTCAGATTGAAAGTCTCTGCTCCATGCTCTGGTGTATGTTGGGAGATGTGTGTCAGGAGGCAGCAGTAGTAATTTGTAAATCTTAGAAATTAGTCTCCACTGTGGTTTTCCTGTAATGCATAGATTTTCAAATGGAGTGGGATCCCTGCCAAGGTCCTGTCTGTGTGTATGATGTGTCACGTAATGTTTCAACTGGTTGTGTCTTAACCAAGAAGAGAAAACATCACCACACGTATCTGTCATTTGTTGTTGTGTTTTGAGTTTCCCTGATTCTGTTGCGTGGTGTACGCAACCTGTTTTAAGTGGGTACGGAGCACTAAGGCGTGAGCCCATTCTATGATAGGGGAGTTCAGGATTCTCAATGATAGGTGTCAACGGTGAGTGTTTAGTCGAGATATGTGTACTGGTGGCCATAGTCCGGTCCCATTCGCGTAGGGTCTCTTGCGTAATGTGATATTTGTTAATGCTCTTAGGGCGGTGTGTTGGTAGGATCCAGGCAAGAGTTCCCATATTATTAATTTTGAAGATTTGTCCATCTAAGTGAACCCATGCTTTATGTGGTGTATTATGCGACCACTCCACTACTCTTTGTAGTATAATGGCACGCCTGTAAGCGCTCAGGTCTGGGAACCCCAACCCCCCCCTGTCCCGCGGGAGATACATTGTTCTCCTAGGCAATCTAGGCTTTGCAGCTGCCCATACGAACTGCTCGAGTAGTGCTTGTAATTGTGTTATGTATTCTCTTGGTAGGGGAATTGGCACTGTCTGCAAGACATACAGTATCCTTGGTAGGATATTCATCTTAACCACCCCGATTTTGCCTAACCAGGAAAGGGGTTTATTCTTCCAGGATGACAAGTCTCTAGTTATTTCCGTTTTTAATTTTAGGTAGTTGTTGCGGAACAAGTCTTGCGGTTTGTTGGTTAGGTGTACTCCTAAATAACGTAATTGTTTGGTGGCTATTGATATCCCGTGTGACTCTTGGAGGTATCTAACTTGTTCAGGGGGGGCAATAATGTTTAATAGCTCGGATTTTGTGAGGTTAAGGTGGAAATTAGAGAGTGTTCCGTAATTGTTAATCTCCTTTAGCAATTCGGGTACAGAGGTATCTATGTTTGTCAGGGTATACATTATGTCGTCCGCGTAGAGTGCTTGTTTGTGTTCTGTCTCACCTATTTTTATTCCTGTAATGTTACTGTTTCTTCTAACTTTGTGTGCCAGGGCTTCTATTGATAACGCAAACAGCAGCGGCGATAGTGGACATCCCTGCCTTGTGCCGTTTGAGATTTGAAAGGCCTCCGACAGGGCCCCGTTAATCCGGAATCGCGCATTGGGAGAGGAATATAAGGCAAATGTCATATTTAAGAAAGAGTTGCCAAAATTCATCACTTCCATAACCCGACGTAAAAAGAGCCAGTCAACCCTGTCAAAGGCCTTTTCCGCATCAGTCGAGTAGAGGGCCAATGACTTGCCCTCAGCTCTAGCATAGTTAATTATCTGTAGGACCTTTGAGGTGTTATCCCGTGCTTCCCTGCCCGGCACAAAGCTGACCTGGTCAGTTGAGATAAGACTAGGGAGGAATTGGTTTAGTCGGTTTGCTAATATCTTGGCCAGTATTTTAATATCTGTGTTTAATAGTGATATTGGTCTAAAGTTTTCTGGCACTGTAGGTGTCTTGCCTGGTTTGGGTATAATTGTGAAGTGTGCTTCAAGCATTGTGCTCACTAGGTGTGGGTTCTCTCTTAGACTATTAAACAGTTTGAGCATGTGGGGGGCAAGTGTCTGGAGGAATGTCTTGTAGTATTTTGGGGTAAGCCCATCCGGGCCGGGGCTTTTCCCGCTAGGCAGATCTCTGATAGCTTGCGTCAATTCTTCCAAGGTAATAGGTGCCAAGGTAATAGGTGCATCTAGACTGTCTGCGTCTGGGTCAGTCAGCTGGGGTAGTTCTAGTGCAGTTAGATATTCGTCAATGTTTCTTGCTTTTGTGTTAGAGTCTGCAGTTAATTCACCAGTCATCTCGCCTTGTGATATATTGTATAATTTATTGTAGTAAGAGTGGAAAGCTGTCGCAATGTCTTTGCTGCTTTTAAGTTTAGTGTTGTCCCGTGTTACAATGTGGTGGATGTAAGTTTTGAGCTGTGCCCTACGGATTGATCTAGCCAGCAATTTGCCAGGTTTGTTGCCCCCTTCATAGTATTGTTGTTTAATTGTGAAGGCCCTTCGCTGGTGTGCCTGGAGTAGGTGCTGTTTTAACTCATGTCTTGCTGCATGAAGAGCCCTTCCAATGCCCTCGTCTTTGGGGTTTAGTTTGTGTTTAGCCTCCATGTTGGATATTGTATCTAGAAGTTGCTTGTGGTTTTCTCTGTACTGCCTGACAAGTCTGGCCTTATGCTTAAGGCATTCGCCCCTCATGACGCACTTATGTGCTTCCCACATAGTGGAAAGCGTAGTATGTGTTGCATCGTTATGTGTAAAGTACTCTGTGAGAGATTTCTGTAAGTCGTCCCTAATAGGTGGTGTAGTCAAGAGAGAGTCTTCCAGCCTCCAAATGTATGAAGTCGGGGGGATGTCTGGCCATTCGATCACGCACGTGACCGGGGCGTGGTCGGACCAGGTGATTGAGCCAATTTCACAGGTATGAATCAAGTCCAGCCCCACTGCGTTGGTGAAAAAATAGTCAATGCGTGAGTATTTATTGTGGGGGGACGAGAAAAAAGTGTAATCTTTGCTTGTCGGGTGTATTGTTCTCCATATGTCGTGAAGTGTCAAGTCTGCAAGGGTGGATTTTACTGCTTTAGCTGTGCTGCTTGGCACACTAGATGTGCCAGATGATGTGTCTAGTTGTGGGTCTAAGGGTATGTTCAGGTCTCCTGCCAGTAGTACTATTCCCTTTGAATGGTCTAAAAGTGCCTTGGAAAAGCGCTTCATAAACAGATGCTGGGATGTATTGGGCGAGTACACCGTTGCAAGAGTGATAGGGTTGTCATAGAGTGTCCCTACTAGCAAGATGAAGCTGCCGTCAGGGTCCTTCTCTATGTGTGTTACTTTAAGCGGTACTGAGTGATGTCTGAGTATTCCCACCCCACCTCTTTTTAAAGGGCCCGAGGAGAAATAAGCTTTTGGGTAGGTGACATTAGACCATCTTGGTTCCCTTCCCTTTCGGAAGTGTGTTTCCTGTATGAATAATATGTGGCTGTGCAGACTTTTGAGGCCTCTAAATGCTATTGAGCGCTTACCTGGGTCGTTCAGTCCCTTAGCATTTATAGTTGTGATTGTGAGGAGGTGCTTCTGAAATCTGCTTTTCTATTCTCCATCCTAGGAGGAAAAAAAAAAAAAAGGGGGAGAGGGATGAGAGTTGAGGGGGGGAGGGCAAGCGAGGAGGAAGAGAATAAAGAGAGTTAGGTAAGTGGGTTAGTGGTTTGCTGAAAAAGGAATAGAGTAGCAATGGTTTGCTACTTGAGGTAGGAAAAGAAAAAAGAGAGATGTTAAATTCGTGCTACTTCAGGTTGAGCACGACACACTAATCTGATTACAAATATAACAGATAACAATAATGCGTTCCACTGATATGAACTGCTTGGATAAACACCTATAACAGAAGAACGGTTTAACTCTTAACTGATAACAACTGGGGTAGTAACCTTTAGGCTAGCAAAACCATAAAAAAAAAGAAATATTTGAAATTCTTCCTGGATGTTGACATACTGCCAGGAGTGATAAAGTAATAATGGCAATAAGTGACATTAGGGGAGGGGTAAAGGGAGGGGTGCATGGGGACTTACATTGTAATCGTTTGTGGTCTTTTGTGGGAGGCGACTGCAGCGCTCTTTCAGAGAGATCTCCTTATCAAACACTGGAATGTTTCATCCCAGTACTGCCATTTCTAAGGATAAGGGGGTTAGCATTTTATCTCTCATATGTGTTTCACATTTGCTTTGTTTGGGTTGTGATCTGATCGCTTTGGATCATTAAAAAGAGAAAAAATAATACTATTAGGAGCTAGGGGTCTGGGAGGGGGGATATGCTTTGGCGTGGGAATCTGTACTGGATCTTGTATATATACAGGGTTATATATGCACATTCTTTGAGTACATTATAGACAAATGAGTTAACTGTAAGAAAAGGGCGCTTTCGCGAACAGTTTGTTGTAAATATATTAAAGTCATCTTCTCCATTTGCTCAGAGACTATAGGGAATGGATCCCCAAATTCAAACGGAGCAGATGTGTGAACATAAGGTCCTTGACTCAAGGTATTAATATCAAAAGGATACTCAGATCATATGAAATGACCTGCACACAGGGCTGTCATCTTTTTCATAGGGCCTCGGAATTCTGAGAGGAGATGGTGTTGCAGGAGGTCGCTCCGGGGTGTTTGTTGGATGGTGTCTCTTTGCATCCTGAGTGGCCTGCAACAGCAACGCTGTGGTTGTCAATAGAAAGGTCTGCGTAGAAGATCTGTGGGTCAGTTCCAGGTCTGAAGATCACTGTTTTATTGTTTTGAGTGGCTATCAGGGAAACCGGGAATCCCCAGCGATATTGAATTTTGTTAGCCCTCAGGGTTGCTGTAATGTGACCCAAGTCTCTTCTCTTCTGGAGCGTGACCGGTGAAAGGTCTGAGAATAATTGGATCTCTTCTCCAGTGTGATTGATAGGTTGTTTGGCCCTTGCACATTTAAGTAATTCCTCCTTATCTTTGAAATTTAAAAACTTAATAATAATGTCCCTGGGAGGACCTTTTGGGGGGGGGTTTGGGCCTCAGAGCCCTGTGTGCTCTCTCCATTATTACTTCTGGGGATGATGGGGTGTCTTTAATAGTGTGAAAGAGGCTTTGGAGGTAACCCTCAATCGCTGGTGGGTGTATCGTCTCTGAGACTCCCCTCACCCTGATATTGTTTCTGCGGCACCGGTTATCCAAGTCCTCCATTTTATCTGCCATAGCTTGTATCGAATCATTTTGGCGTTGCATATCCTGGCGGCTCTGTTGTATGGTAGTAGAAGTTGTGGCCTGTGTAGTTTCTACCTTGGATACTCTTGCATCTAAGTTGTTAATGTCTCTGCGCAGTTCAGTAAAAAGGCCACGCACCTCTTGCATCACATTCTTAATGTCTTCTTTTGATGAGAGGAACTGCATATCTGCTTTTGTAAGGGGCTGATTTTGCGGGTCAACCTGCTGCCCTTGTGACAACAAATGCTGATCTTCAAGCATATTGTTTAGCGTTGTGGTCTCCACTGGCACAACTTGTTTGAGATATTTAGCAAGTGTTCTAGGTGTTTTGCCCTGGTCTGCCTTAGTAGGTTTTTTGTTAGGCATTACATAAAGCCACGTGTCTTTCAGTGCTTACTTTGTAAAGTCTTATTGTTCAGTTAGATTGTGCAGCTGTAGGGCCCAACACCAGTGCTGTTCCTCCAGCAGTGTCTAGTACATTACTCTTATTAAAATGTATGTGCTAGTTTACTCATAGACAAACTGCTTCTCTTTTAATACTCCACTGGTTTTCTTATATGCGCCCCTGGCTGCTTGTCAATTGTAGCTGCGCCACTAGCTGTTAGGTGTGGGTGGTTAATGGCGTCTGCGTTGTCCTTTTGGGCGAACTATCATGTGCCGTGTGTCACCTTTCGTGAGCTGGGTAGCAGACTTATGCTGTTAAGTTGGGCGGTTGACTGTTATTGTGTCCCTTATATATTCTCCCCAGTTAGCCCAGTGTCTTGCGTGTATGTCACTCACCAGTTCTTCTCTAGCGTTCACTTCGGCCGTCCCATAGAATGGTCTGTGTCATACTGCGGCACTGCTGTGTAGACCGGCTGAGTTGTAAAAGTTTCAGTTGCGCTGCAAGGCTCTTTCCGTTTGCTGCCGTGGAGTCGACTAGGCCTCTGTGATGGGTACTTGCACTTTCTGCTTGCGCCCTGCTGTATGCCGAAAGTGTTCCTCCGTTTCACCTCCTGGCGCAGAGTTTGTCCCCTCTAGCAAGGGTTAGTTGCTAGGTGCTACTTTAGGGTATTATTTTTAAAATTGTTGCTTAAATTATGCCATTATTTTAGGTTTTGCTGCCTTTTGGATTAGGAGCTCTCTCAGAACACGGCCATCTGCCTGCGTGGCCAAGCTCCGCCCCCTTAGTTAATATAATTTTAATCTAACATGTTATTTTATATACAAATGTACCTTACATGTATTTTATATACATTTATTATAGTGGCTTCTATGCAAATGATCGGACCAATGTAACATATGTGTTAGCCTTGCCCTAAGGTCTTTGATGACTCATAGCCAATGATATTACTCCATTGGGAGGCGCGCCCAGCCCGGGCCTTTTAAAGGGAACTACAACTACTCAGTCGGATATATCCTCTTGAAAAAGTCAGGTTGTAGCCTGAGGAAACGCGTCGAGGCGGCATCAACACCCTCTCCCGGTCACTGAAACGCCGGTGCTGAACACGGAGTATCCCTCGGTACGCCGAGTCCCCTCACAGCTTTCTGGAAGCTTACCTGAGGATCGAGCCAACGGGGTGACGGAGAATACACCCCCAGCATCCGGCTAAACGGACTTGGACTTGGTGATTTTGCCTTTTAATTTCTTTTACATTGTGCGTGCGATTCACACGCTTTGAATGTTTGCTCAAATAAAACGGTGTTACACTTAGAGTGGGATGCGCTCTGTGTCTTCTTTTGTTTTGCATCCTCTCTATTATAAGGCAAAACTTACACCTAAGCCAAAATAACATTTCTCATTCAAACACTCAAAGCAGATACATTCCTGGTTTCAACTGTCTCTTAAAGGAAATTCAGACATTAAAGGGATAGTAAACACCAAAAATGTTATTGTTTAAAAAGAGAGATAATCCCTTTATTTACCATTCCACAGTTTTTCATAACCAACACTGTTATAGAAATATACTTTTAACCTCTGATTACCTTGTATCTAAGCTTCTGCAGACTGCCCCTTATCTCAGATCTTTTGACAGACTTGCATTTCAGGCAATTAGTGCTGATTCTTAAATAACTTCATGTGCATGAGCACAATGATATCTATATGGCACACATGAACTAACGCCCTCTAGATGTGAAAACTGTCAAATGCATGTCTGATAAGAGGTGGCCTTCAAGGTCTTAGAAATTAGCATATGAGCCTACCTAGGTTTAGCTTTCAACTAAGAATACCAAGAGAACAAAGCAAATTTGATGATAAAAGTAAATTAGAAAGTTGTTTAAAATTACATGCCCTATCTGAATCATAAAAATGTAATTAGGACTTTACTATCCCTTTAAACTATGGGCTCCTGCCAACACATTGCATGTCACTACAATCTAAAAAATGTCTGATATTATAAAGTTCTTATTCTATAAGAGAAAGTACAAAAAAGTGTATTTATTTATTTGTTCGGAGTAAGACATAAATAAAAAAAGAAATAAAAGTGCTAAAAAACAATGCTTTTTAACAAAGGATACCAAGTGAGCTAAATAAATTTGATAATAAAATTAAATTGAAAAGTCTGATAAAATTGCATGCTCTGTCTGAAACATTAAAGATTAATTTTGACTTTAAGTTTTAAGTTTAAATTATGAGAGCTGAAGCCAGGAATTTCCCTTCTTTTCCCTTTTGGGTTCATTTCAAACATAACACACCAGAAGAAAGTTAGATTAAACATATATAATGAAGAGTTATTTTGATATGTCTATGGGAGATGTGTGTGACTGAAATCAGTCCATAATTGTTCAAGTCAAACTTTCTATAATGGGGAGGTAATGATGGTATTATTCTGTGGTCAAACACTGTCTTCTGAACAAAAGATAAAGCAAAGCCAACAATGATACTGTGTTTGATATGTGAACCTGGTGATTACCTTGCTGCAGCAATTAAATTCTTTGGGTCTGTGTGTTGGAAAAAAGCCTCTATTATACCAGTGCGCTTCCCCTGAACCTGAGCAACTTTTCTTTGACTTACTACATGAGACAGGTCAGCTTCCTCTATTAATCGTCTTTGCTATCATCTATAATTAAAGACTTCTTTAAATAACTAAAAAAAAAAATTCTAGTTGTGTGTAATGTGCGTAGGTTCATTGGCTAGTAATGTTTGCTTACCATTATGCTTATGCTGTTTCATTGAATTTGACTCCATCAGGCCCATTTATCAAAGGGCTTGCGGAGCTGATCCGACACTGCGGATCAGGTCCGCAAGACCTCGCTAAATGCGGAGAGCAATACGCTCTCCGCATTTAACATTGCACCAGCAGCTCACAAGAGCTGCTGGTGCAACGCCGCCCCCTGCTGACTCGCGGCCAATCGGCTGCCAGCAGGGAGCTGTCAATCAACCCGATCGTATTCGATCGGGTTGATGTCCGGCGATTCCTGTCCGCCTGTTCAGAGCAGGCGGACAGGGTTATGGAGCAGCGGTCTTTAGACCGCTGCTTCATAACTTGTGTTTCTGGCGAGTCTGAAGACTCGCCAGAAACACGGCCCTTCAAGCTCCGTACGGAGCTTGATAAATGGGCCTGCATTAGTGCAGGAGCACACAATAACGCATACATATTTTTTTCTGTTTTTTTTGCCATTACTTTTTCAATATTGTAAAATGGATTATCCTTTTTTTCTTTCTTTCTATTTTTTTTTTTTTTGTATATCAGAGCGAGATTACAGTTTTCTTGAGTCAAATAGAGCAGAGTGTTATAACTGCCATGAGATTTGATCTATATATCCGCACAACAGCACCTTAAATGAACGATAATAGCTAGCGATAAACAAGCACTGGTATTTATACACCAAACAAACTGTGTAAAGCTAAAATAGTGGATTTATGCTTTTTACCTTACATCACATCCCTATTGCCTCCACAGCCAATCAGAAACCTTGACAGCATAGCCTGTATCAGTAAGTGTTTCCTTTATAGCAGTTTAGTGAGGTTAATGTAAT